>NW_007728328.1:187163-190663 GCF_000696425.1 Galeopterus variegatus
ACCCTCGGCGGGAGCGCCGCCACGCCCCCAAGCGGTGCACTGTAGCAGTGCGCCACCGGGCCGGCCCTTCACAAACTGTTTTGATGAAGCTTTCAGACTATAGTGAAAACTTTTTAGTAAATGTGGATTTGTATTAACACATTAATTTTAATTTAATTAATGATTACTTAATCATTTTATAGCCTTTTATGGTTTTTGTGAATGAGTAATGCCAGAAAAGCAACTAGGAGGATGAGGAAGGAGAAAAATAGTGTGAAATGTCTATTTTTGCCTACTAAAAACTATAAACCTGTAATAGAAGATTCTCATAGGCTTTTAGTGATCTTATTTTTGGCATTTCCTATGTAGTATTAATGAGTTGGGGGTAGGACTTCCAGAGTGACTATGTTAGGAGTTTAGTAAACCATCTCCACGATGAAACAATAATTTTACTGGTGAAAATTATTTTTTTTAAAAAAATCATTGGGCCGGCCCGGTGGCGCACTGCTACAGTGCGCCGCTTGGGAGCGTGGCGGCGCTCCCGCTGAGGGTTTGGATCCCACATACAGACCGGCCGCTCGCTGGCTGGGCGAGGTGCAGGCGCAGCACCGAGGGTTGCGATCCCGTTGCCGGTCCCGGTCCGGTACGGGCATGACACTGAGGGTTGCGATCCATTGCTGGTCATGAAAAAAGACAAAAAAAGGAAAAAAATAAAAATAAAAAAAATAAAAAAAACCATTTAGACACTGAGGGTTGCGATCCGTTGCTGGTCACGAAAAAAGACAAAAAAAGGAAAAAAAAAATCATTTAAATGGGTAAAGGGTTACAAAAATCAACTACAATGTATATTGAGAAGTTAAAATTAAAAAAAATAATAAAAATTTAAAAAATCACTTAAGAGTCTCTAGAAATTGACCTAAGGGAAATGGGTAAAGGGTCACAAAAATCAACTACAATGTATATTGAGAAGTTAAAATTAAAAAAAATAATAAAATTTTAAAAAATCACTTAAGAGTCTCTAGAAATTGACCTAAGGGCATACAGGAAATGGAAAAACATTTTTCAAGAAAATCTACTAAATCTGGATATGAAAAGTGAGAGTCTGTGGTATTTGTGCCACAACCTGCTTCCAGTCACTCCCTCACCTCTACAGAGGCTTTACTCAAGGTGGGTGCAGACAAGAAGACAGGCGTTCCCTCCCTGACCAGCTTCCAGTCTAGGGCTATAGTTTCACCCTAGGAAGGGCAGGACACTGAAATCCCTCACCCCTTAACCCCAAGCTCATGTAGTGGAAGCTCTATGCACCGCTGAGAAGACTAGGGCTTCTTTATCCCATCCGGCCAT
Source organism: Galeopterus variegatus (assembly GCF_000696425.1). Classification (NCBI taxonomy): domain Eukaryota; kingdom Metazoa; phylum Chordata; class Mammalia; order Dermoptera; family Cynocephalidae; genus Galeopterus; species Galeopterus variegatus. The sequence goes on from NW_007728328.1 coordinate 188,487, forward strand.
CACTGGTAGGGGACGGGTTCTGCCCAAAGCACATTAAAGGTGTGAATACTGGAACATAAATTGCTCTTCTTCCTACAACTCCCCCTACAATAAGAGGGGTAAGCTGAGAAGGTCAGAGTACCATTCCTCCCCTACCCCACCCCCACCTCCTGCTCCCACTCATAGAGTGGTGGTAGTGGGGGGAGGTATCACTTGTCTCCAGTGTAGTAGTGCATAGGTTCTGCTCAGGGAGAAAGGCAAGCCATAAGGACTGGCGGCATCTCAGCTATGCCTGACGAGACTGATTTTATTTGGAACACAAAGTGGAGAAATTTTCAGAAACAATAGAGATTTCTGTTGGTGGACAATTAGAAGACTAGTAGTTACATGAAACTAATGGCAGCCAGAAGTTTAACAGAGAAAACCAGGGAAAGGAAAAGCTAAAATGGCCCACTTAAGATCACACTCATCCCTGTGGGGTTTGGAAGGCTGTGTATATGTATAGGCTGAACCTACTCAGTAGCAATCAGAGCAAGATGTGGGCAGACTTGAAAGTACAGTTGACCCTCCATATCTGTGGGTTCTGCATTTGTGGATTCAACCAACTGCAGATTGAAAATATCTGAAGAAAAGAATTGGACCTGTACTGAACATGTGCAGACTATTTTTTCTTGTCATTATTCCCTAAATAATACAGTACAACAACTATTTACATAGCATTTACAATGTATTAGTTATTTTAAGTAATCTAGACTTGATTTAAAGTATACAGGAGTGTGTGATAGGTTTTATGCAAATACCATGCCATTTTATATCAGGAACTTGAACATTCATAGCCTTTAGTATCCATGGGTGGGTCCTGGAATCAATCCTCCATGGATACTGAGGGATGAGTATATTCCCCAAGCTACATACAGATTGGTCAGCAAAGGGCTGAAACCTTACTTGCTCAAAAGGCGTAGGTACAACCTCCGACCCATCAATGACTGAGAAATAAGCCATTCTAGTCACTTTAAAATAAAATCATACTTGCTGTTGGTGGTCTAGAAGACGGTGAACGCCCAAGGCTATACCCTCCGTGGAGTGATTAGTGACAGAACTTCCAAGCTGCCATTCCCTGGCTAAATTCAAGGCAAAACCCACAAAACTCCCTGAATTATGAAAGCAGTCTCCAAGCCACACACATATTTGATAGTAAGGAGTTAAAGTCTTACTGGCTCTGAGGACTTAAGTACAACTTGTGATTAATAAATATCTTATGTTGACCCAACAGTGACCCATAGCCACACCAAAAGATAACCACAAGGAAAAGAATCAGAGCAGAGATATCAGAGGCTTCAGATTGAAGGGAAAATAGACTTCACAGAAGTAGTCGACCCAAATCACTGAAAGATAAACAAATGACCAAACAAATAACAACAGCAAACCCTGAATGGGTGAATGGAATCGGTATCTAAAGAACAAGGTATTATCTAAAATGTCCAGTTTTCAACAAAAAGCTATACAGCACACAAAGAAACATGAAAAGTGTGATCTATACTTCGGAAAAATAGCAGGCAGTAGAAACTACATTTTAGGGGTCCTTACCATATAAAGACGTTGGGATGACTATGCAAAGAATTCAAAGCGGCTATTATAAATACAGTCATATGCCATAAAGATGTTTTGGTAAAAGATGGACTGCATACACAACGACGATCTCCTATGAGATTATAATGGAGCTGAAAAATTCCTATAACCTAGCGAAATCATAGCCTTCCTAACGTCCTTGCACAATTTGTTACTCATGTGTTTGTGGTGATGATGCTAGTGTAAAAAAACCTACTGCACTGCTAGTCATATAAAAGTATAGCATATATAATTATGTGCAGTATATAATACTTCATAAGGATAATAAACAACTATGTTACTGGTTTATGTATTTACTATACTAAACTTTTTATTGGAGTGTACTTCTCCTTATAAAAATAAAATAGTTAACTATAAAACAGCCTCAGGCAGATCCTTCAGGAGTTATTCCAGAAGGCATTGTTATCATAGGAGATAGCTCCATGTATGTCTCCATCCCTGAAGACCTTTCAGTGAGACAAGATGTGGAGGTGGAAGACAGAGATATTGTTAGTCCTGACCTTGTATAGGACCAGGCTAAGGTGTGTTTTTGTGTCTTAGCTTTTTTTTTTTTTTTTTTTTTTTTTTTT
>NW_007728328.1:190673-196696 GCF_000696425.1 Galeopterus variegatus
CGCTCAGCCAGTGAGCGGGAACCGGTCTCCACGTGGGATCTGAACCCTCGGGGGGAGCGCTGCCGCGCTCCCAAGCGGCGCACTCTCCAGTGCGCCACCGGGCTGGCCCTGTGTCTTAGCTTTTAACAAAAAAGTTTAAAAAGTTAAAAAAAAAATAATGGAGAAAAGCTTATAGAATAAGGATATAAAGAAAGGAAATATTTTTGTACAGCTGTAAAATGTGTATCTTTTTTTAAGCTAAGTGTTATTACAAGAGTCAAAAAAATTTAAAAGCATTAAAATGTTTATAAGGTAAAAAAGTTAAAGTAAGCTAAGATTATTTTATTATTGAAGAAAAAATTTTTTTCATAAATTCAGTGTAGCCTAAGTGTACAGTGTTTAGAAAATCTACAGCAGTGTACAATAATGACCTAGGTCTTCACCACTCACTCACTGACTCATCCAGAGCAACTTCCAGTCTTGCAAGCTCGAATCATAGTAAGTGCCCTATACAGGTATACCACTTTTTAATCTTTTATACCATATTTTTACTGTATTTTCCTATGTTTGAATACATTTAGATACACAAATACTTACCTTTATGTTACAATTGCCTACAGTATTCAGTACAATAACATGTTGTACAGGTTTGTAGCCTAGGAACAACAGACTATACCATATAGCATGGGTGTGTAGTAGGTTTTACCACCTAGGTCTATGTAAGTATACTCTATGATGTTCACACAACAATGAAATCACCCAGTGACACATTTCTCAGAATGTACCCTTGTTGTTAAGCAATGCATCACTATGTGGTCAAAGAACTAAGAAAAATACAGGGAAAAATAAAGAAAAATAAGCAGTGCTTTAGAGAAATGTGGTATACCATTAAACACATTAACATGCACATAATGAGAGTAGAAAAGGATAGAGAGAGAGAGAGAGAAAAATACTCAATGAAATAATGACTGAAAACCTCCCAAATTTAAAGAAAAACACTATACATTCAAGAAGTTGATTGAAATCCAAGTAGGAAAAGTGGAAGAAATCCATACTAAGACACATCATAGTCAAAACGTTGAATGTGAAAGATAAAAAGAAAATCTTGAAAGCAGCAAAAGAAAAACAATGCATTGTATAGAAGGGAACCATAATAAGATTGACAGCTGGCCTGCCATTAAAAACAATAGAAACCTGAAGGAAGCAGGATGACATATTTACAGAGCTGAATTTTAAAAAGTATCAATAAAGAATTCCATATACAGCAAAGTTATCCTTCAAAGATGAAGGTGAATGGAGACTTAAGCCAGGGTGAAAAAAAAATGAAGGTGAAATAAAGACATTCTAACATAAACGAAAACTGAGAGAATTTGTTGGTAGTAGTCCTGCCTTACAAGAAATGCTAAAAGAAGATGTTCAGGCTGAAAGGAAGTGACACCGAACGTTAATTCAAATTCTCACAGAGAAAGAGTTCCAGTAACAATAAGTATGTAGTTAATGATACAAGACAGTATAATTACATACTTCTTACCCTTTCTTCTATTAACTAATTAAAGACAATTGCATAAAACAATATCTATAAAATCTTATTATTGTGCCTATAACATATATAAACATATTTGACAATAATAACACAAAGGAGTTGGGTAGGAATTAAGCCATATGTGAATAAGAAAATAACATCAGATAGTAACTTGAATCCACAAAACAAATGAGAGAACCAGAAATGGTAAATAAGAAAGAATATATTTCTTTATCTATAACTCTCTATAGATGTATACATATAGATATATATGCATGTACAGAGATAGAAGTATTTTTAAATATGTTTATATTCTCCTTTATTCTACTAGCTTCTTTAAAAGATGTAAGATTATATAAAACAATAATTATGACAATATATTGTGTTTGTAACATATATAGACATAATACATACAACAAAAATAGCACAAGAAGTGTTGGTAAAGGGAATGGAACTATGCATGAGTAAAGTTTCTATACCTTACTGGAATTTAGTATAAAATCTGAAGTAGATTCTGATAAGTTAAGATGTATATTGTTATCCCTACAGCAATCACTAAGAAAATAACTAAAAAAAAGTTCAAAAACTCATTAAAGGCATTAATATGATACACTTGACAAAGCTCACTTAATACAAAGGAAGGTAATAAAAAAGGAAAAGAGGAACAAAATAGTCATGAGACATACAGAAAACAAAATGAATTTTAAAAATACAGAAACAATGGCAGACACAAACACAACCATAAGACAATAACATTAGATGTAAATGGATTAAACAAGCCAATCAAAAGGCAGAGGTTGTCAGAGTGTATTAAAAAAAATTACAGAAATCAAGTTCCAACAATATGCTTGCTCACTGTAAGAGATGCTCTTTAGAGTCAAAGATATATATAGGTGAACATAGAAGATTTGAAAGAGATATGCCATGCAAATGGAACCATAAGTAAGCTGAGATGGCTATACTAGTATCAGACAAAATAAACTTTTAGTAGAAATAAAGGGGAATATTTTATAATGATAAAAGGGACAATCCATTAGGAAGATATAATAATTATAAATATATATGTATTTAACAATAGAGCCCCAAATACATAAATGAAAAATGGATAGGTCTAAAAGGAGAAATAGATAATTCCACAATAATAGGTTGAGACTCTAATAAGCTACTTTCAATAATGGGTAAAATAATCAGGCAGAGAATCAGAAAGGATATTGAAGACTCAAACAACACTAGATATAACAGCCATGTGTAGAACACTCCACCCAATAATAGCAGAATACACATTCTTTTCAAGCATAGATGGGACATTGTCTAGTATAGACCACCTGTGAGGCCATAAAACAAATCTCAATAAATATAAAAGGATTAAAATTATACCAAGTATATTCTTATGTTACAATGGAATTAAACCAGAAATCAACAACAGTAAGAAATTTGGGAAATTCACAAATATGTGAATTTAAATTAAACAACACACTCCTAAATAACCAATAACTCAAAGAAGAAAAATTTAGTCAAAAGGAAATTGGAGGGCCGGCCTGGTGGCGCACTGGATAGTGCGCCGCTTGGGAAGCGCGGCGGCGCTCCCGTCCGAGGGTTCGGATCCCACATACGGACCGGCTCCCGCTCACTGGCTGAGCGAGGCGCGGGAGCAACGCCGAGGCTTGCAATCCCGTTGCCGGTCCCCGGTCCGGTACGGGGGCAACGCAGAGGGTTGCTATCCGTTGCCGGACACGGAAAAAAGACAAAAAAAAAAAAATTTAGTAAAAGGGAAATGGGGGGGCCGGCCGGGGGGCGCACTGGATAGTGCGCCGCTTGGGAAGCGCGGCGGCGCTCCCGTCCGATATGTGGGTTCGGATCCCACATACGGACCGGCTCCCGCTCACTGGCTGAGCGAGGCGCGGGAGCAACACCGAGGCTTGCAATCCCGTTGCCGGTCCCCGGTCCGGTACGGGGGCAACGCAGAGGGTTGCTATCCGTTGCCGGACACGGAAAAAAGACAAAAAAAAAAAAAAAAAAGGAAATTGGAAAATAATTTGAGATAAATGGAAACAAAACCCCAATATGGCTAAACTTATGGGATGCAGCAAAAGCAATGCTTAGTGAAAAATGTATAGTTATAAATGTCTTTTTTTTAACGAAAGGAAGTTCTCAAACCAATAATCTAGCTTTTTATGTTAGAGAACTAGAAAAAGAAGAGCAACCTCAACCCAAAACAAGCTGAAGGAAGGAGATCATAAGAATTAGAGTGGAAAGTAATGAAATTGAGAATAGAAACATTTTATTTTATTTTTTTATTTTTTTGTCTTTTTGTCTTGTCCGGCAATGGATCGCAACCCTCAGTGTTGCCCCCGTACCGGACCGGGGACCGGCAACAGGATCGCAAGCCTCGGCGTTGCTCCCGCGCCTCGCTCAGCCAGTGAGCGGGAGCCGGTCTGTATGTGGGATCCGAACCCTCGGACGGGAGCGCCACCGCGCTTCTCAAGCGGCGCACTATCCAGTGCGCCACCGGGCCGGCCCGAGAATAGAAACATTTTAAGTCAACAAAACCACAAGTTGGATCTTTGAAAAGATCAACAAAATTGACAAACCCTTTGCTAGATGGACAAAGCAAAAAGAAGGCTCAAATAACTAAAATAAAAAAATAGAAATGGGAACTACCAACCTTACAGAAATTTTAAAAACAACATTGTAAGAGAAGAACTGTGTGCCAACAAATTATGTAACTTAAATGAAATAGACAAATTCCTAGAAAAACACAAACTACTGAAACTGACTTAAGAAGAAATAGAAAATATTAATGTATCTATAATAAGACAGAGATTAAATTAGTAATCCAAATAATCCCCCAAAAGAAAAGCCCAAGGTTAGATGGCTTCAATGGTGAATCCAACCAAACATTTAAAGAATTTACACCAATCCTTGTTGTATATACTAATTATCCTGATTTGAACATCATATATTGCTTAGGACTCAAGGTTTAAGAAGATACTGAACTACGATGAACAATATTAGAACTCTTCATTTTGGTCACAGCATTTTATTTATTATTTTTGTTACTTTGAAAACTTTTAACCTGTTTAAATATGAATGCTCTAATTTATAAAATTATATTATAAACTGTCTCACTTGTGTGTCTCAAAGGGTAGAAGAGGAGATTAAATACAGTGGTGGTAAAAATGGTAATAAGAAACAGTATGAAAATAACTGGAAGAGAAGAAGAAAGCACGCTACATAAGCATAAAATGCATAAAGGTAGAAAAGGTATACTGCTAGAATCCTTGCCTAAAACCTGCCCAATCATTCCACAGATACATGTGATAGTTTTATGGAGGTCAGAGAGAATAATGATTTAGAAATTACAGCTCTGAAGCGAAGTCCTGGATTATAAGTTTTCATCTCATTAACACTTATTAGCTAGTTGTCTTGGCGATAGTAACTTACGAAAGCCCTTATTCATCTGTAAAATGGGGATAATAACAGTGCTTACATTGTGAGCTATATGAGAAATAAATTAAAAGATGAAAAAATGAAAAAAAAAGTGTTTAGCATAGTGCCTGATATACAGTAAGAGATTAATAAATGTTAGCTGCTTCTAACATTTAAGGAAATGTGTAGGCTGAACTGTGTGTTGGTAGGTCTGTATTTCACTCCTCAAGAGCAGAAAGGGAAGACATTCCAACCAAAGAATAGGCCCTCTTCTCAAGTGCTCAGAGCTAACCACACAAGGCCTTTTTTTGGGTGGTAAATTATTAAGAAAAGGCATATGTGTTGAGAAAATATCTTGAGTGTATTTTTTTGTACTGCAGTTATGAGATATTCAGCTTTCCATTTGGTAGCCAATATAACATAACTAAAGTCCATAAATTCATTTCATAAATATTTTCTGAGTGTCTGTGTTACAGGCACTGTCCTGGTGCTAGGGATACTGCAGTGAACAAGAGTGATTTCTTTCTAGTCTTGTTCCTATTTATGTTCCTATTCTCATCAAATTTATATCCTAATAAGAAGGACTTATAGTAAATAAGAAAACAAAGAGGATATATTTCATATGGTGTTAAGCACTATGAAGAAGATAATAGCAGAATACTGTGGTAAACAGTGGCCGAGTATGTGCATTTCATAATTTTGACCAAGTGGCTAGGAAGTTTACTCTGAAGAGGAGACAAATGAAGCTGAGACCTTGAGGACAAAAATGACATTAGCTTTGGAAAGATTTGGGGGAAGAGAATGCCAGGCAAGAGAAGAGCGATTATGAAGGCTCTGAGGTGGATTCAGTGCACTCAAGCAACAGAAGTCTGTTGTGCCTGTTGACACAGAGAGAATGATGATGATGACATAGTAGGAAATGAGGTTGGAGAAGTAGCCTGGGGCCAGATGGTAACTTGCAGATCATGATAAAATGTTTGGATTTTATTTTAGATGCAGCGGGAAGCCTTTAGAAGATTTTAGGGAGGAGAGTGACGAAAACTAACTTATATATATATATTTTTTCCTTTTTGTCTTTTTTCGTGACCGGCAC
>NW_007728328.1:197740-198996 GCF_000696425.1 Galeopterus variegatus
AAAGAAAACTACAGGCCGATATCCTTGATGAATATAGATGCAAAAATCCTCAATAAAATACTAGCAAACAGAATACAACAACACATATGTAAAATTATTCTAGTCCAATGTTTTACAAGCATTTTCTTGGTCAAAAAAATTTGGAAGTTTGAATTAAAGTTAAACAGGTTTTGTTACTTTAGGACTTCTCTGAACCTTGGAGTGAACCTCCAAGAAGAAAATATAATATGGAATGTTCTGAAAACTTATTTAACAATGTAACCAATTTTCCCCCCACAGGACATTGTGAAGGACTACATTTCTCCCAGATACTGGTGTGGTAGACTGTATTGTACCATACAACACAAGGGGTCTTCAAAAGGTTAATGGAAAGATTTGTATTATCTTTCACTTCCATTTTTCCACAAACTTTTTCAAGTGCTCTTGTATATTCCCAAAGTGTATAATGTTTATAATCAGTTGCCCATTCTTTTTTTTTTTTTTCTTGGCAGCTGGCCAGTATGGGGATCCAAACCCTTCACCTTGGTATTACAGCACTGCTCTCTAACTAAGTGGGCTGACTGGCCAACCCTCAGTTACCCATTCAAAATTCATATGCATATGTTTCTCGCTCTGATTATTTACAGCTCTTTAAATAAAACTGGAAAGCTTTGTTTGAAGTGCTGGAAAAATTTTGAACTTCCCTAGCTCCCCCACTTCCAAAGTCCCCCCCCAATTTGATTGCAATCTCACTTTCTTTTCAATCAAGGCTAGGGAAGGTAAACTTTCAAATGAGGCAGACCAACTGGATGAACATTTTCAGCTTGATTTCCTTAGTAAGAACCTAAATACTTGCCATGGTTGATTCAGAANAGCGGCCGGTCTGTATGTGGGATCCGAACCCTCGGCGGGAGCGCCGCCGCGCTCCCAAGCACTGTAGCAGTGCGCCACCGGGCCGGCCCTACCTTATATTTTGAAAGCATATTTTGGCCATTGTGCAAAGAGTGGAATATAGTTGAGCAAGAGTAGATACAGGGAGACCATTAGGAGGCACAAAAATAATCCAGTGCGAGAGGTGGTGGCGCACACTAGGATGAGAGCAGGGAGAAAAATAAACTACTTCTGTTTGTATATGGTCAGTTAGAACTTCTGTCAGAATCCAAATCTGAGGTCAATGATCCATTCTCTCTAGTCCAATGTTTTTTATTTTTTAATTTTTATTTATTTTTCTTAATTTTATTTTGTCGATATACAATGTGGTTGATTATTGTGGCCCA
>NW_007728328.1:200916-202897 GCF_000696425.1 Galeopterus variegatus
TATATATATATATATATATATATATATGAGAGTACTTCAAAAAGTTCATGGAAAAATTTGTATTATCTTTTAGTGTTATTTTTCCATGAATTTTGAAGTACCTTTGTATTACAATAAATATAAACTGCTCCAACCATACTCTACTTCTGTATATAAGCATGGAAAATTTAGAAGCTTCAGAAAACTTGCACGTAAAACTGTGTTTCATGTATTATCAGTCTTAATTTTGAAGCTGTGTTTGATATTAATTGGATTATAGCTCAACTATAAAATAGAATTAAAAGAGAGTTTGCTAAAACCAGTGTGCAGCAGACAGCCTTTAAAATGGCCCCCAATAAACCTCACCTTCTGGTACTGACATCCTGTATAATGCCCTTCCTTTGAGTCAGGGCTGGATCTAGTGATTCATTTCTAATAAACAGAATATTGTGAAAGTGATGGGATGTCACTTCCAAGATTAGGCTGCAGAAAGACTTTGGCTTTTGTCTTGTTTGCTCTTTCTTTCTCTTGCTCTCTCCTAGACCCCTCAATCTGAGGGAAGTAAACTGCCATGTTTTGAATAGCCCTATAGAGAGGCCCAAATATCAAGGAACTAAGGAAGGTTCCTGCTAAGAGCCATTGAGAAACCGAGTCCTTTGGTTAACAATTCCCTGAGAAACTGAATCCTGCTGACAACCATGTGAGTGAGCTTGGAAGCAATGCCTCCCTCAGCTGAGCCGTCAGATGAGACATAAGCCCCAGAGGACATCTTGATTACATTCTTTGGAGATTCTTTGATGTGGAAGCACTAAGCTAAGCTGTACCTGAATTCCTAACCCACAGAAACCATGAGATAATAAATGTTTAAGACACTAGGTTATGGGGTAATTTGTTGTGCATCAATAAACACAGTGTATATAAATTTTACTCAAAATGTGAATGCAAAAAGTTTTAATTGTTTGCCTGTTTAGTTTTACATGTAAGAATAATACATATCTCTGATAAAAAGTTTCAATAAAACAGCCTAAGGGAGGCTATTCTTTGAATAGCTCTAGGCATTGTGTATAGCACCTTGCATATAAACACTCAGTAAGTATTTGTAGAATGAATGAACAACTTCTAAAGTTTCTTTGATGCATAGATTGCTATCTACACTGGTTTGATCTTTTTGGTAAAGTACCAAAAAGCCACATTATCCAAAAGTTTATTCTCCTAGTGTGCCTGGGCTTGACCTTACCCTCCTCCCCTTCCCCCTTAGTTTATTTTTGAAAGTTCCACTATTAGAATCAATAATTATTTAGATAAAAAAGATAGGAATTATCTTCCTGATAATTATTAAAATGAATGGGAGAACTAGCTTTGTCCCATAGTGAAAAATTGGACTGATATAAAAGATAGGTAAATTTAAGTCACAAGAAAAATAAGCAGAAGCACAAAATGAGGTAGCTGAAAGATGTGGACTCCAAAAGAAAAGGAATTGAATTGTTAAATAAAAATTATAGGAGGCCACTGTTTTGGACCAAGTTCCTGCACTAGACTCCAAAAGACCAGAGTAAAAATCAAAACGGAGCCACCCCTGCTAAGTTTTAAACCTAAACTAGGTTGTGGTCTGACCTTCTGCGACATCAGGAGAGAGATAACAGCCAATTTCCCAAAACAGGCCAGTTTAAATCTATAATAGACATGATAGGAAGTTCCCTGTCCTTTAATCCTTTCACAAAAAGGATAACCTAAAGTAATCTGATGTTAAATAATCAGTTATTTTTCTATTGTTCTGTCTCCCCTCCACCATCTTACAAGGACAGTAACATTGAAATGACCAATCCACTTTCTGTTCTTTGTTTCTGTTTTCCTCAGTCTTTTCTGTCTATGAAACCACCTTCCTCTGCTTGGCTCACTGGAATATGTCTTCTGTTTTACGGAATGAAGTGTTGCCTGATGCTAGAATCACAGTAAAGCCAAATGTGATCTTTAAATTGGTTATGATTTTGTCCTTTGACAG
>NW_007728328.1:203849-204872 GCF_000696425.1 Galeopterus variegatus
AAAATAAAATAAAAATAAAAAAATAAAGTCTAAAAATGTCAACACAATGTCCACTGGTGTACTTGTATTTCAAATAATAGAATCCTCAAAAATATCCTTATAAGTGCTTAAATTAAAAAAAATGCATATATTAGCAAGAGAAATAAGGAAATAAAGTTTAGTTTTTAGTGGTTCATTTAATGGAAAGATGAAGGGTTCAGAAGATCATGAAATACTACTGTTAGCAAGAAAAACATGAATCTGTTTTTATAGTAATTATTTCTTGAAGTGGAAATTTCCTATCTTAGTGAATTATTCATTAGAAGGCATTTCTTTTTCTGATTGTCTTCAGGTTTGAAAATAAATGATTAGATGGTACATAATTGCTTCATTTTGTTAATATCACATTTCAGCCTAGTGACTTAATAATTTCTATTTTCTGATTACTGTCAAATAATATGTTATAGTTAATGAAGCAGCATTGAATTCCAGATACATCAGCATTACTGAATGTAAAACAATGATTACACATAGGAAATTGTACTCACAGATTTCCACGAAATTTTCTAGAAGGCTTGCTGGAAACAGTTATCTTTTTCTCAAAGGGGAATAAAAACCCACAAATAAATTAGATATCAGATACAGAANCTCCCCTCCACCATCTTACAAGGACAGTAACATTGAAATGACCAATCCACTTTCTGTTCTTTGTTTCTGTTTTCCTCAGTCTTTTCTGTCTATGAAACCACCTTCCTCTGCTTGGCTCACTGGAATATGTCTTCTGTTTTACGGAATGAAGTGTTGCCTGATGCTAGAATCACAGTAAAGCCAAATGTGATCTTTAAATTGGTTATGATTTTGTCCTTTGACAGAATAACATTTGGTCTCAATAACATATGATGATCTGATAGTATTAATGTAGTATCATGAGCAATAGATGAACTTTAAAAAAATAAAGTCTGGGCTGAGCCTGTGGCACACTCGGGAGGGTGCGGCGCTGGGAGCACGGCAGCGCTCCTGCCGTGGGTTCGGATCCTATATAGG
>NW_007728328.1:205345-206234 GCF_000696425.1 Galeopterus variegatus
AGTTATCTTTTTCTCAAAGGGGAATAAAAACCCACAAATAAATTAGATATCAGATACAGAAAAAGTGAAAATGAAAAAAAAGTAAAAATACATTTTTTCTGGTGTGTAAGAGATTTTTTAAAAAGTCTTTATAACAAATTGTTTCTCAGTAAAAAACAAACTGTTGAGAAATATTTTTGCTGTCTTAAAAAACAAACAAACCCTTGAACATATTTAACTTATTTTCTTACTGAAATTTTAACCACTTTCCAGTCCGATGTATCTTGATTATAACCTAAAACTTCTTGGGCAGTTTGTTGGGCAATTGCCTTATAATCCATCTATCTGCAAAGTTTTAAGAACAAATGATTGGTGATAATGTAATCATATAAAAACTTTGAAAATGTTATCTTATATTTTAACAGTATTTCTATAGTGCTTGTCACATAGCCATGAACAATACTTGCTGAATGCGTGCATATGTGAATCCCTTTCTCCTTGCTCATAGTCTTTCAAATGAGATAATGTGGTGTAATGGCAAAGCCAGACTTTGGAATGAAAGGCAACTGGGCCAAATCCTGTCTCTGCCACTTATTAATTGTGTGAAGTATGTTACTTAATATTTCTGTTTTCCCATTTTCTTCAAGGTGTAAAGTTGGGATAATACTTACCCTGTAGAATTAGTGTGAGGATTAATTGAGATGATGCACTTAAATGTCCTACCCCAGTGGCTGGCACATAAGTCATTCATATCCCATGTGTGTTGTCAGGGAAGAAAACTGGGGAGAGGAGAGGATTTTAGCCATCTGTAAACTGAAATATTTGCCACTTTGAAAATTGCACACACACACACACACACACACAATGAAAAGAGTCTGTCTATCCAGCTGTCTGTCCCCAATAAGAAATC
>NW_007728328.1:206611-237628 GCF_000696425.1 Galeopterus variegatus
CATCTGTAAACTGAAATATTTGCCACTTTGAAAATTGCACACACACACACACACACACACACACACACACAATGAAAAGAGTCTGTCTATCCAGCTGTCTGTCCCCAATAAGAAATTGTCATCATGGTTCTCCAGCTTGTTCCCCTCTCCATACCTGCTATACTGGCAGATACTGCCCCATGAAAAGAGTCTGTCTATCCAGCTGTCTGTCCCCAATAAGAAATCGTCATCATGGTTCTCCAGCTTGTTCCCCTCTCCATACCTGCTATACTGGCAGATACTGCCCCATCTCTCCTACTTCCTTCAGTCTCCTGTTTTTTTTACCTGGTTTATATATTAATCCTCACAACAGCCTCTCTTCTAAAGCATCACAATCTGCTGATCATGTATTCTTTGGAATTAATCTTTTTAAAATGAGTGGCAGTGACACTACATGATCTGACAGTTGGTTTCCTCTTTGAACACATCTACCATCTTCTTATCTACTTAGCTCCAATCTTATTGACCTCCTGGCTGTTCCTCAAATATAACCGAGCAACTTCCTACCTCAGGGTCTTGGTACTTGCTGTTCCCTCTGCTTGGACTGACTCCACTTCATCTTTGCTTAAATGTCACCTCCTCAGACAGGATCAAGTTAAATCAATTCAATTTAAAGACATCTACTGAACCCCCACTCGAAGTTTAGTACTGCAATGGACTGAATGTTTATGTCCCTCCACCAAACTCGTATGTTGAAATCCTAACCCCAACGTTACTGATATTAGAAGGTGGAGCCTTTCGAAGGCGATTAGTGCCCTCGTGAACAGGATCAGTGCCTTTAAAAGAGACCCCAGAGATCTTATTTGCCCCTTCTGCCACATGAGAACACAGCCGGAAGTCAGCAGTCTGCAACCTGGAAGAAGTCCTTCACCAGATCCCAACCATGCTGGCACCCTGATCTCAGACTTCTAGCCTCTAAAACTGTGAGAAATAAATTTCTATTGTTTAAGCCACCCAGTCTATGGGAATTTGTTATAGCAGTGTGAAGGGATTGAGACAGGTACTGTGGTAGGTGTAGCAAAGGCAGTTGAGTAAGATACTGTTTCTGCTGTGAATGAGTTCAGGAAGCTGTAGTCTCTGAACTGTAGTTCAGAGCTGTAGCTCTGGACCTTTTGTCCATCATCCAGTCTTTACTTAGGGGAAGCTAGCAGGTATGGTGGAAAGAACTTAAAAACACAGAGCTGGATTCAAATCCTGACTTAGCTATTCACCACCAGCTGTATTATTTTGGGTAAACTGCTTAATCTTGGAACTTCAATTACCATATCTGTAGAATGGGGATAATAACACCTATCTCATGGAGTTGTTATTAAATTGAGTTAATATATGTAAGAGTGCTTGAAACAATGTGGGGTCCTGCTCTAGGTGATCAAAAAGGTTAGTTTCTTTTCTTAAAATGGACACATTTCAATCCATCATTTAAAAAACTCTCTAAAGAGCCACCTCCTTAAGCACCTCAATAAAACTTCTTAAAGTTTAATTATTGGAACATTTCTTCCTTAGCTCTCACTTAAATCTCTTTAGGTTGGATCATACATCTATTCTTTCTTGTTTAGTTCTCCAGCAAGGCACAACAGCTAGTTGATATGTTCTATATTTGAAAAGCTTTGGTAGAGTCTGTTTTCTTTACCTTTCCTAACGGATCTAGTCCAGAATTTTAATAACTATTGGGACCCTTCTCCAAAACCTGGTAGAAATCTCCACATTTCTTAACCTGTGAAGGAACAAAGCATAAGTAGAATTATTTTGATCCATGAATTAGGTCAATATATTTGATAATTTCATTTACATCTTCTCAGTGTCCTTTATTTACACTTTGTCTTCATTAGAAAATATTTGCTATATATGCCACAAGATGGAAGAAAAGGTAGCATGAGAAACCTTAAAGATACTACTTATGAAAAAAAAACTTTAAAAAATTATTTAAAAGAAGGACAAGTTAAAAAGACAGGTGGAATGTAGATTTAAAAATGTCTAACTTTTAAAGCTCACACCATTAATAATCCTTGGCTGGTCTCTGATCTGGGCTTATCAGCAACCTACTTGATACTGATCTAGAAATTTTGCAGATTTTTAGAACATACCACCAGCTGTAAACTCCTGCAGGGACTGTGTCACTTTAAAATCACTAATATTTACTGTCACAATAGACATGTGTTTAATTGAACCACTAAATTGGCCACTGAATTTTGTAGCTTCTGGACTTTTTCATTTGCTAAGAGAAAAGGGAAGATAAAGTTCAGTAGGCTAGAGAAGGAGAAAAGAAGAAAGAGCAAACAGCAAGACTACAATTGTACTACTTGGTGATGTGGCATCGGATGAACTGGGACATATTTAGACAGAGTAATGGTCAAGGATATCTTCACCCATAGGGTTAGTAGAATATAAACACAAACCAGTGCTGAGACGGCAACGTTTTTTGATAGACTGCTTGGTTGAAACTGGATTCTTCGCAACTCATATCCTGTCCACATAGGGTTAGTAGAATATAAACACAAACCAGTGCTGAGATGGCAACGTTTTTTGATAGACTGCTTGGTTGAAACTGGATTCTTCGCAACTCATATCCTGTCCCAGCCTTGTAGACAGGTTCACACATGTTGTTAATGGGTCTTTACATCTGTTTGTATAATCTCCTTCTTTTTGGGCTGCCTGACTGGGTCCCCAATTCGTGCTGGGTCACTGCCATTCTTCCCTGGGAATCAAGGTCCCCAAGGAGTTTGTTAAATCCCATCCCTGGCCAGATTCCCTTCTCCAGTCCCACGTCTGCTTTGTGTATGAGGGGCTGGCTGAGCCCAGGAGGGCCGGGGACCCCAGTGGGATGGGGAAGGCACTGAGGAGGGGGAAAGAAGTTGTGGGGGGAGCTGCCTCCTGGCTGAAATGCTGTCTCTCCTGGAGAAGGGATGCTCTGAAAGCGGGGAAGCCGAGCTCACTTGGGAGGACGGGCTGTGTGGCTGGCTCTCAGCTGCAGAAGGGCGGCCGGCAGCGCTCCCACAGCGCCCTCTCCTCCCGGTCCCCTCCCACAGTCCCGGGGGCCGGCCGAAGGACGGTCAGCCTGTTCCCTGCTCGGACTGGCCAAGAACAGCGGTGACGGAGACGGGGGGGTGGGCATCGACTTGGATGTAGTCCGGAACCGCCCTCTCCCAACCCCAGAAAGAAGACGAGTGAGAAACTACACCTCCCAGCGGGGGTCGCGACCTAACGTCCCGCAGCGCCCCCTTTTCCCCTGCCAGCTCCCCGCCTCGGCGCACCCCACGCGCCACGGCACCGCGCAGGCGCACCGCGGGCCGGCGCCATGTTGGGTCGGTTTGAAAGCGAGCGCGGGCGTTGCGCTCGGCCGTGATGGCTGAGGAGCTGCGAGCAAGGGGCGCCTGAGGCGGGGCCTTGTCCGTGTGGGGGATGCTTTGCGGCGTCTCCGGTCCGGTAACAGGCCTGGGCTTTCTGTGGGGAGTTGCGGAAATGTGCGTATTTCTCTCTTTTCGGGTCTCAGTGGGTGAGTTAGGCCGGAAATGAGGGCGTATTTTCGAGGGGCGTCCCGTCCTTTGACAGCCCGAGGGAAAGGCTAAAAGGAGGTGTGGCGAGGAGGGAAGAGGAAGACGTCTCCTCAGGGAAGACGCGAGGTGAGACTCTGTGGAAAGAACGCTTTAGGGGGAGTGCCCCCCGGGCGGGGGAGCATCCCGGGACGGGGCGGAGGGGACCTGACGTGGGCCTCTGGGGACTTGCTGCAGAATAAATGGTTTCGGAGGGAAAAGTAGCTCACGGAAGACTCTTTGTCTGTGACTGACGCGGGCGGGTGTGACTGACGTGGGCGGTGGGACCCCGAAGGGCGGCTGTTGCCCAAGTCGAGGAGGAAATGTGTGGACCCGGCGCGCCCGGGGTGGGGGAGAGAGGCGCAGAGCAGGGGCGCCGGCCACCTTCGCTTAGCAGCGCCATCGACTCTCGTCCTTCTGCGGCAAAATAAACATTCACTTTCCAAACTTAGAAATCACAGAGCTGTGATTTCCAAGAGTTGTTTTTCATTTTCTGTGCGATATTCCCATTGGTTAACACTGCACATTCTATTTTTGGATCGAAGGGAGTTGAAATTTCTTGCCATTAAGCTTAACATTCTATTCTTCCACATGATGAATTTTCTTTTGGAGATTCGAACTCAAGCGTTTACGGAGGAAATGGTAAGATATACGGGATTTGCTTAAGATAGATGAGACTCACTCCTGTGGCTGGATGGGGAGAAGTGGGTGGGGGTATGGGTAAAAAGTTGGGGTGTGTTGATCATTGTTGGAAGTAGGATGATGGGTGAGTAGGGGTGTATTAAACTATTCTACTTTTGTATACATTTGAAAACTCTCCAGAATAAAAGTTAAATTGTGTATTATCTTTTTTGTCAGTCCTGTAAATTAAATAATTAGTAAATGTAAAAAAAAATAGTGAAAGAATTAGTAAAAAAAAACCCCATTTACTGAGAGCGGTAAGCCAACAGCTTTCCCTTTCAAGATTTGTCTTTGTTTTTTAAAGTTTTGTAAACTAAAATCGGTTACCTGTTCTGTGTTCAAATAAGGGAGAAAATGTTCGGTTAAGCTTATCCAAGCAAATTGAGAGAATTTAAATTTCTTTAGTAGAAGGGATAAAGCACAAAGCTGACTTAGTCAAAGCCATTCTTTAGAGATATACCACCGTCACAGCATTCAAGGCAATCGAAGAGGCTAAATAACCATTCTGTTCTGCTGCTGCTTCCACCGTTCACTGTCAGATATCCTATAATTAGGCCGGTCGTGCATGCTCCAAGGCTGTGACAGGATGAACGTTTTACTCTCTTTAGTTAGAAAACTTTCAATATTTTAAAGTCATAGTTGACAATTATTGAGATTACAGTTGTTACAACAAATATTTACGAAGCTATGGCCAAAAATTAGACATTACAGCACAATAGCAGGTGTTAAGTCCCAGACATTAATCCATTGATTTAATTTTGTATCCATCGATGCTCTTCTTTTGGCTGCAAAATAAACAAACATCCGTTGATTTAATTTTGAGTGACTGTCGTATCATGTACTAAATTAGTGCCGGTTCATTATGTTATTTCTCAAGTTTTCAAATGTAGATTCTATTATTGCTGTGCTATGGTACACAGGAATTCTCTCAATTTTAATAATGGAATACATTAAGTCAATTTACAAATTATTTAAGCTTCCTTTTAAAGAGAGGTGAGCTGAATCTGTTTAATGTAAGAGTTGAAAATAAGATATTACCGAAAATAAAGGTCAGGAAATGATTATTAACAATGTTGAATAAAAAAGGGATATAGCTAGCTCATTCTTTAGTAAGACTTTTAGTTTGTTTCTTTACAGATAAATATTGTAAATTACTTTATTCTCAAATCTTTTTGGGGGGAAAGGGTTGGCTAAAGTTACATATTGGCAACATTCACAACATGAAAGTGGATCTTCTCCATTGTTCCTTGTTTCTAATACTTATTTGATGACTTTAAAAATTTTATTGAGTACCTACTATCTGCAGTGCACAGCGGTAGGCTTATGATTTTAAAAATGTTTTGTATAGGGGAATGTTATGTAATTGTGATGTCATAGAATATATCACCATAAGAAAAAAAGACTGTATCAGTAGTGTTTAGGACTTTAAAAAAAGTGAGTACTTTTTCCTTTGTACTTTCCATGTATATTCTCAGATAATTTTTGTATGCATGCTTCCAGGCACATAGTAGGCACTCAGTAAATGTTTTCTCAATCATTGATGAAGGGATTCACAATAATAAAGATAATGGAAAATCTACAGTGCCTATAAATGAGTGTCTATTATAGATAATGGATTTTATTCTTTAAATTATAAGAAGTTTATATATTTAGTAATTTTTTCTGCATTTGGTCACTATTCCTTTAAATTGGTACCTTAACCTTTTGTTTTTGTATTACAGTTGTTTTTAAGAGAAATGAATAGAAATAACCCATTTTGAGGAAGCCATGGCAAAATCAAACACAAAATACAGAGTTTGTTCTCGGGAATCTTCAGTGTCTTCTCTGCTAGCAAGCTGCAGCCTGAATGGTAGTAATTCCTCTAACTCTGATGGCTCTTTTCACTATAAGGATAAATTGTACAGTTCTGCATCTCAGGCTCTACAGGCCTATATTGATGATTTTGATCTAAGCCGAGTACATCCTGGTGTAAGCACTGGAAAAATTAACACTGATGAAGGTTCCACTAATATGCCACAGTTCTCCAACTGTATTTATAAGCCAAACAATGGTATGTTTTTATTCTTTGTTTTCTTCATGTCCAGTGATTTGAAGCATTTGAGAGATGTGCTCTAGCCTTGTAAATCTTGCCTTTTTTTTTTTTTTGGAATAAAAATAACTTTTATAATATTGAGATCTGGATGTTTGTGTAAAATGGTTGTATAATTCTCTAGTTCCTAGGAATTTTCAGCTAAGATCCTCTTTTGATCTTGGAGAGGAAGCTGATGAATGTAACTAATTATAGCAGGTGGCTGATCCTAAACCTTTAAGCCATTTTTCTGTAGTATCATGGAAAGAGCATTGACGTGGTTCTAACTTTCATAACTAGCTTAATGACTTTAAGCATATCTCAACCTTTCTGGGTTTGTTTGCTCAATCCCAGTTGATGGGATAGGACTATATTAGTCTTTCTGATCTGTATTCTGTAGAACAATAACGTTCACAAGATGTTAAGAGTTTGTCCTTGATAAGGCTTCCATGAGGACAAGTTTGGAAAATATAGTTGTTATAAGCCAGGTGACACTTTACTGAGCACTTAGAGAATGGCCTTAGAATGGAAAACATTTACATTGAACTCTTAGAGGGATGTGGGCAATATAGTCTACAAGAAGAGAATTAGAACAACTGTTCTCTGTGTGTAACCATGCCCATTGCTGGGTTAGTAGGCGAGAAAGCAAATTATTTTCCACCTAGTTTAACAGCATTTTTTTTTCTTTGTTGCAGTTAGTGTTCAGTGATCAATGTTAAGGTGATTGTATTAGTGTATCTGGTATGTCTAGATGAAAAAAGTTGAAGAAACAGTAAATTAGAGAACACAGGAAAATTCAGGAGGTTGGAGAGAAACGTAGAAATTAAGTAAAACAGATTGAAGAAATGTGAGAGAGAAAACACATCCTAATTTATCAAGCTGTACCTTTTATACTTTTAATCAAAGACTTAGTGGGGATAAGGGGAAAGCAGCAAAGATGGTTCTTAAATTTTTAATTCTCATTTACTGTTGAATATTATAAAGTATTTACTATTGAATATTATAAAGTATATGTGTTAAAAGAAGATAAACAGAACTATGCTTTGTTTTTCAGCTTTTGAAAATCTTGATTACAAAAAGCATTCAAACTCCTTATCCTATAGAAGACTGACTATTAATGACACAGACTCCATTAGCTTAACAACTGATGATCTGTTAAAACTTCCAGCCGATGGATCATTTCCTTTCACTTATATTGGACAAGGTCACCGAACGAGCAGGAAAAACAAGAAATGTGTTCAAAGACTGGGTCCATTGGACATTGAAAAGAACTCAAAATTTCAAGAACCCTTCACTCCCAGGGGCAAGGATAACTTGGCTACTCCTGTTGTATACACACATATAAATGGAAAGCAACGGGGTAGGCTAAAAAACCCAAAACTTAAGAATAGGACTAATAAATGCATTTCTGAATCATCTTTATCTTTTCCCAAGAAATCGTCTTTTGAGGACAATGCAGAACACAATCTTGAAAAGAATTATCCAAGATGGCTCACTAGCCAGAAATCTGACCTTAATGTTTCAGGGATAACTAGTATACCTGATTTCAAATACCCAGTCTGGCTCCACAATCAAGACTTGCTACCTGATGCAAATAGTCAAAGGGTTTATGTAGAAGATCAGTGTTCCCCTAGACATAGTTATCAGGCACAAAGAACTTCTCGGCTTATGAATAAATTAGGTTGTTTTGAATATTCTTTTGAACCCTCAAACTTTTCACATTCCTTGAGTGATGATAAAGGATTAGTTAATGAATACAAATGTGATTCTGAACATAACCAATGTCAGTGTGAGAATCCACTTCTCCCAGGACAATCCAAAAAGCCATTCAGTGGTAATACTTTTTTTTATTTTGTTTTTTGTTTTTTTTAAGCCAAAGAAAGTGCTGTAAATTTGACCTAATACCTAGGAGCTTTCTATTTTTGATATAATGTCTTTTTAGAATGCCTATGATCTTCATTTATGTAGCATTTTATAACTAGAAAATATCTTTTCCCATTCCCTGTTTTTTTTTTGCTTAAAATGTCACATTTTAACATAATTTGCTGTTCTAGATGTGTGGATATTCCAAATTATCTGAATTCTTGTTGACTGTGCGATTTTGTTGTGCTTTGCATTTTGTGTTAAAGAATTAATGTAATCTTTTAAAATTAGGTGACGTAACTAGAAAATATCTTTTCCCATTCCCTGTTTTTTTTTTTGCTTAAAATGTCACATTTTAACATAATTTGCTGTTCTAGATGTGTGGATATTCCAAATTATCTGAATTCTTGTTGACTGTGTGATTTTGTTGTGCTTTGCATTTTGTGTTAAAGAATTAATGTAATCTTTTAAAATTAGGTGACAAAATTGAATTGCTTATCCTGAAGGCCAAGAAAAATCTAGAGCAGTGTACAGAAGAATTACCAAGGTCTATGAAAAAGGATGATAGTCCTTGCTCATTAGATAAACTTGAAGCAGAAAGATCATGGGAAAATATTCCTGTTACTTTGTAAGTAAGTGACTGGAAAAACTGTTTAGGTGTTCAAATGAAAATGTCATGTGAACATCTCATTTATTTTTTAGATAACAATGCTAATTAAACAATGCTAATAACATTGTAATTCTGTAGAATATAGCTTTCAGTGTTGTTTGCTTTAAGTTGCATTTTTTATTTGTTACCACAAGATGGTGTAACATTTCATAATCTTAGGTATATAGTCTTTATCACATGTTCATTTTGTTTCACTATAAAATTTTGATATATGTCTTAATATGAGGGATTGATTATAACCAAAAACAATTATTTTGCAGATGGAAGTGTTATGAAGTACTTGTTACTTTCTTTTTACTTTAAGCATTTCCCCTTCTTCATATATTAAAGCTATCCTTTTCTTTTCGTTTATATTTTACTTTCTTTTTTAGTCATTATTTTCCTTAAATGATGATGCATTTTCTTTTGCGTCCTATTGTATAAATTCTTATAGTTCCTAACATTATTTGTGTGCTTAACTTTTCTGTGATATAGTGTCTCAGAATAATTTAAAAAGTATACCTAGATACCCGAGAATGTGAATGTGGAATTAGAATTGGAAGTTTATATGGGAAAGTTTTTATTTTTAGTGATATTATTACATTTGGGCTTATCAACAGTGCATTCCTGGTAACCCTATATCATGCCTTAGGTTCTGGTAATTTATTATCATCAGTTGTCTAACCCTTTCATTCTGTTATAGACAGTCTATCACTTCCTGTCTTCTTTATTGATTGTTTCTCAGTTGAATACCTTATTTTTGAATGTATTTGCTGACTGTAATGCCAGTTTGGAATGCCGTCTCTGCCACTTTCTTGCTATGAGACCTTGTACAAGTTACTTCTCTAAATGTTAAAGATGGAGAAATAAAATCTATTTCAGGGTTGTGAGGATTCAATTGATTAGAAAATGAATATGAAGTACTTAAGGCAGTTTCTGACTTAGGGTGAGATCTGTTGTAAGTTGTAGTGGTGATGATTATCCAGAATATTTTATTTTTTCCTTTTAGCCTCATTTCTCAAGTTGTTTCATTGGTACCTTCCCCCACTTCCCCCCAACCTGGGATAATAACAAGCTCAGTTGATGTTTAACTTCTGTTATCCTTCTTATTTTCTAATTTCTTATTTTCTTATCAGTTGGTTTGTGTACTAGCAAAGTATCATAGCTGCAATATTTTGCTTTCAATTGGAACCAAAATGAATGACAGATGTTTAAGAGTAAAATTTTTGAATGCATTTAATTATTTTAGTAATTAGATAATATAACTTCTGGCTTGTATAATTAATATTATCAATGGTTTGGCCTAGTACCTTGTATAGCTCATTTTTGGAAGATTGAATTTATATTGTGACAGGTATGTAGATAAAACTTACAATGGATTGATGAGAAGAACGAATAGACTTTAGTTTGAGATTGACAAATTATTGTCAACCTGCTATCAAAAACAGAATTGAATAGGAAGTATTCAAGGCAGTATTCTAAAAGGTAGGGTAAAACCACAACTAGGTAATTGCTTTTTAAAAAAACTTTTTATTACGGAAAATTTCAAATAAATACGTAAGTAGAATAGTATAATGTGGATGTGCAAACTATGTTGGTAAAGAGTTGGGGAAAAGACTACCTGGGAGTGAGAGAAAGCTCATACCAGATTACAAATCAAATATGTCAATATGTAAGTACCATTTATTAGGAAAAAAAATAGCATTGTGACATTTAAGTGTTATAAAAAGCTTCTTAGATATTGGAGTACTTGAGTTACAAACGTTATAGTGATCAATAAGAGATAAATAGGATGAATTTATTTATTTCTGTGACTAACAATTTGATTTGAGGAATATTCTTGTTTATGCTAGGGATGTCCTTTACTACCCCTTGAACATCAGGAAAAAAATTAATATTTATTGAGCATTGTTAAATATACCAAGTATGCCGAGAATTAATTCAGTGTATTTATACAACACCTCAGTGAGATAAGTGGGACTACAAGTGTAGAAAATGAAGTTCAGATAAATAAGTTATACCTAAGATCATATAGTGGGTAGGACTGGGATTTGCACTACAGAATTTTAATTTCAAAATTGTTGCCTTGAAGAAGGATAACATGTAACTGCCATCCCATTAGAAACTCTTATGAATTCATGGGGTTTTTTATTATCATTGGGTAACTAACAATGTTTAATGGGAAAATTATGCTACTTATTTCAATCAAATGAGCTTTTGGAGCATAGTCTATAGTTGAGTGCTTATCTCTTTTAAGTTGGGGACTAATATCTTCAGTTTCTTTGAAGTTTGAAAGAAGAAGCAGGGAGATAAGTAGGGGTTGGATTCTGGTATTAGTTTAAGTAGAATTACCATGCCACATTGATAAAAAGCATATATATCATGGTTATTTCTTGATGATCACTTATATTGGAAACTTAATTACTATTTTGTATCCTTTAAATCCTGCTTAGCAAATCTCCTGTTCCTGTTAACTCTGATGATAATCCTCAACAAACTTCAAGGGCAAAGTATGCTGAAGGAGTTCTTGAAGACTTTTTAAATAATGATAATCAGGTGGGTGAACTTAAATCTTTTTAACTTATTAAAAGAAGATTCATGGCTAGCATATAAGTACTTATTTCTAAATTATTTAGATATTTTAAAACAAAAAAGACACAAATCTTCTCCCCAGCACACATCAATAAAACCATCACTTCTTCCAGAGTTATTGTAATTTTATTTTAGAATTCTAAAGTATAGGAACCTGGGATTGAATTCTACGGATAGCCTAAATTGGCATTACAATTTTCTTTTTCTGGAAAACATATAAAACATAATTATAGCGTAAATTATAGTAAAATTCTCATAGAGCAGTTGATTATTGAGTGTTGCGTTTCTAAGATACAATGATAAATATAATAATTTAAAATAGGAAAACTATTACCAATTTTACAAAATCAGCTTATGTGTATCTTACAAGTAACCCCCCAAATAAAGTATAAATGTATATATTGGCACATAAGAAATAATATTATAATTTGGCTATTAGATATTGAAGTAATACATTTGGGATCTTTTTTTTTGTAAGTCTCATTTTTAAAAAATATTGATTATGCATATTCATGAGGCACAAAGCTGACTGTCACTACCTGTGTTCAAGATGTGATTATCAGATCAAAACTATGTCATTACCATAAATTGAAGTTACATTTGGGATCTTAACATCTAGAGGATTGGAAGGTTTGAACACTCAAAATAAAAATTAGCTAAAACATTTAATGAACTATGTCTTTTCCCTTGGTAAAATTTACTAGAGAAACTTGAAATGAGTGAATAAGCCAAGCACCCATGGAGGAATAGCTTTACACGTAGAGGTCGTAGTAAGTTTAGAAACCCAAAGGCAGAAATATGTCTGGCATGTTTACAGAGTCTCAGAGTCCGATCAGTGTAGCACAATCAAAATAAGCAAGGGAAAGATTTGTAAGAGGCAAAGTTGGAAAGGTAAGCAGGTGCCAGATCATGTAGGCTCTTGTAAGCTATGGAATGAAGATTTTATATTTTATAGTGAGATGAGAAATCACTGGAGGGTTTTTAGTGGAGATCTACATTTTAAAATATAAAATGGCAGCTGTATGGAGTATAGTCTTGAGAGGAACTGGAGCAGGAGGAGCAGGGAACCTAGCTGGGAGACTATTGTTATCTTTCAGATTAAGGATGGAGATTTGGGCTAGGGTGGGTAGATTGGAGGTGGTCAGAAATTGTTAGATTTGGGATGTATTTTGAAGGTAGACCTCATAGGATGAAGACACAGAGGATTCAA
The DNA here is from genome assembly GCF_000696425.1 of Galeopterus variegatus. Taxonomy (NCBI): domain Eukaryota; kingdom Metazoa; phylum Chordata; class Mammalia; order Dermoptera; family Cynocephalidae; genus Galeopterus; species Galeopterus variegatus. The sequence goes on from NW_007728328.1 coordinate 219,244, forward strand.
AGGATGAATCCAAGATGTTTGAGCCAAGCAACTAGAGGATTAATGGTGCCATTTACTAGGCAAGGAACATTGGTGGAGGAACAAATTTGGGGAAGTTTTTTGAAGTTTGAGGTGGATGAGTACCCCGATACCCTGTTCCTTGCCCACACATAAACAATCTCACTACCAGGGTCTTTTTTGTTTTTGGATTTCTTTTGTTTGTTTGAAGTAATTTTAGTTGTACAGAAAGTTACAAGAATAATACAAAGATTTCCAGTGCCCCTTCTCCCAGCTTACCCTAAAATTAACACCTCATGTAATCATAGTATAATGGTTACCAATAGGGAATTAACATAGATACAAAACTGTAGAATTTCTCATTACCCCAGTTTTTCTATCATGACCTGTTTTAGGGTCCAATCTAGGATCTAACGTCGCATTTAGTGGTCATGTCTCCTTAATCTACTTCACTCTGTGCTGGATTCCTAGTATTTCCTTGTCTGTCACTTCAAAAGTGTCACTGTTATTTTGTAGATAATTCCTCAATTTGGGTTTGTCTAAAACTTCAATGTGAATAGAATGAGGTTATATATTTTTGGCAAGAGTAACAAAGTGACGTAGTGCCCTTCTCAGTACATCATATTAGAGAGTTTATGATATGTTGATATCATTGATACGTTGATATGTTAATGTAATAATATAACAATATATAACAATATAATAATATTATGTTAATGCTGGTGGTGTTAACTTTGAACACTTGGTGGTGTTATTGGCTCTTTCCTTAATGAAGTTACTGTTTCCCATATCTTAGGGTACTTTGCGGTTATGCAAATATCCGGTTTCTTGTCAAACTTTCATCCACTAAATTAGTATCCGTTGGTGAATCTTGTCTTCTCTTCTACATTTATAGACTCAAATTCTTGTGTAATGAAGAGCTATACCTTCTCTCCCATTTACTTGTTTATTAAATTATGTCAGTAGGGACTCATAAATATTTATTTTATTCTAGGTTTATAAAATAATATTATTTATGTCGTTGTTCATACTGTTCCAGTTTAGGCCATTGGGAGTTCCTTGAGGTTGGCTCCTGTGTCCTTTTGCCTTGTCCCTATTCTTTTTTGAATATTTTTCTGAGGACTGTGGTACTTTTTATTGGAAAATGATGTTTAGAAACAAAGATCTAGGTACTAGGTGTGCTTATTGCTAATGCATTGTTGTTCATTCTAGATTCTCACAGCAGGCAGACCTAGGAAACATATTTGTTTACTATCCCACACATGCTTCCACATCTACATTTCTGTATCTATCTCTGTGTGTGTGTGTGTGTGTGTGTGTGTGTGTATATGTATGTGTATATGTGTAAAATACATATTATGTATAAAATCATGGGTTCATACTGATACCTCTGATTCCAGTCCAATACCAGAGGGTTTGTTTTAGCTTTTCTCATTCCTTATTTATATCTTTCTCCCCCTCTGATAATTCTGACTCTTATTATCTACAGTAGATTTACTTATTTGTTCAGTCTTAGTATACACATAAAGTTGTTTCAGAATTGCTAACCTATATGCCTGTAAGAAACAAATTTATTAACTAGATTACATTATTTGTACATTGTTCTTTTTGTCTTTAGTCTTACAATATTCTGTCAAAATACTGTTTTCCAAAGTTACCTTAGGTTGATTATTTTCTTCCTATCTCTCTTCAGTTTGTGGTTGTGTTGTTTATTTATAGTACTGTTAGGTAGTTCATTCGTTATTATACAGATTGGGTTCTTCCCACATTCTGCCTTGTTTAAATTGTTCATTTTCTGAATATGTGAAACATTTCTCTTGTTCTAAGAGAAATGTACAAAAAGTTGTACCCAGAGACATTCACTACCAGGTTAACGACCAGTCTCAGAACAAATTATATCACACATACCAATATTTATTAAACGTTCATTAGTAACAGCACAGAACAGTTTATATTATCTTTTTTTGTGGTCTTCTATCTTTTTTTGGTACTCTGAGCCTTGTTTAAATTGTTCATTTTCTGAATATGTGAAACATTTCTCTTGTTCTAAGAGAAATGTACAAAAAGTTGTACTCAGAGACATTCACTACCAGGTTAATGACCAGTCTCAGAACAAATTATATCACACATACCAATATTTATTAAACGTTCATTAGTAATAGCACAGAACAGTTTATATTATCTTTTTTTGTGGTCTTCTATCTTTTTTTGGTACTCTGAGCACCACATTGCATGAAAAGTTTATTCAAGTCAGACATAACATATTCCTTAAGTAGAGTTTTGTAACCCTTGTGGTTGGCATTGGGCAATCAGAAATTCTAAACTAGTGGCTGGGTGCAGATCATTTGGACATAATGCCTCACCATCTTACTTTCTTCCTTTGTGGTTAAGTAGTTTTCTCTAGCAGTATATTTTCGTTTCTTGCTATTTATTTTTAGTACATCTCTTATAAGTGTTTGGCTTATAAATAACATGTTATAGTTATAATCAAATATTTCAGACTAATAACAACTTAACTTTGATACCTAAAAAAGAAAAAAACAAAGCTACCTGTATGCTTTGGCGTCATTCCCCCCTACTTTTTGACATTTTCTTGTTTCATATTACATCTTTCAATATTGCCTATCTCTTATATGGTTGTTGTGTATGTTAGTGTCTTGTTAGATTTGTCCTTTAGTCTTAATACTAAGAAAATAAATGTTTTATTCACCACTCTTATAACTCTGGAGTATTCTGAGGTTGTCTGTGTACTTGCTTTATTAACAAGTTGTGTATTTTCAAATGTTTTCTTGCTACTCCTTGGTGTCATCTTTCACGATTGTAGAACTGTCTTTGGCATTTCTTGTAAGGCAGGTCTAGTGTTGATGAGTTCTCTTAGCTTTTTTTTTGTCTGGGAAAGACTTTATTTTTCCTTCATATTTGAAGGTTAATTTTGCCAGATAGAGAATTCTTGACTGACAGTCTTTTTCCTTTAGTATCCTGAATATGTCATCCTGTTCTCTTCTGGTCTGTAGGGTTTCTACTGAGAAATCTGCTGAGAGACATTTTGGGGCTCCATTGAATGTTATGTGTTTTTTTTCTGTTGCCTTTCAGTATTCTTTCTTTCTCTTTGGTTTTTAATAATGATTATGATGTGCCTTGGGGTGTTCCTCTTTGGATTGATTTGATTGGCAACCTCTGAACTTTCTTTACCTGCATGCTGTCACCTTTCTCCATATTTGGGTAATTTTCTGTCATTATTTTCTTGAATCTGCTTTCTACGTCTCTTCCTTTTTTCTCTCCTGGCATGTTGGTTATGTGGAGCTTATTTCGTTTGAGGGAGTCCCATAATTCATGTTTTTCTGTTTAATTTTAAATTCTTTTTTGTGTTTTTTTTGCTCTTTTGATTAGATAATTTCATATGTTTTATCTTTGAGCTCACTGATTCTTTCCTCTGTTTGATTAGGTCTGCCGCTAGAGCTTGCTGTCAAGTTTTTCAGTTTAGATAATGTATTCTTTATTCGAAGAATTTATATTTGTGTTTTTTAAATTGATTCTGTTCCTTTGTCAATTTTCTCATTCTCTTGCTGAATTGTTTTCCAGATATCATTTAATTTTCTATCTGTATTTTCTTGTGACTTTGTGAATATACTTAAGAATTCTGAATTATCCTGAATTCTCTGTCAGATATTTTATAAATCTGCTATTCCTCTAGGTCTGTTACTGGTGCTTTGTTGGTTTCCTTTGGTGGTGACATATTTTTCTTTTCTTTCTTGATCTTTGTATCTTTGTGTTGATGCCTGGGCATTTGAGGAGACTGCTGCCTCTTCCAGGTTTTATAAGTGTTCTTTGGTGGTGGTAGACCTTCACTGGTTAATTTCAGAGCTTTGTCTCTTACCTGCACTTTTTTTCTTTCTGAAGTGAATTATTGACTACCACTATCACTTAAACTCTTCTCTGGAACTAATATGCTGTCCTTTGGTTAATTCCAGAATTGGAGTAACTTCCTGTGGGCACCAGAAGTTGAGCTCCGTGCTAGAACTAAATTGCTGCTTTGCTGCTGATTCTTTGGGGAAGACTTTTTGGGGAGATTGGATTTTACTTGTCGCTGTTTCAATCACTTCAGGGTCTCTACAGATACGACTGGGCTTTGTGGAAATACTGGCTTGGGATTGAGTTTTTCCTGCTAACTTTGCCCCCTGCAAGTTCTATCACCCTGACCGGTCTCTACTGAGTGGCTCTCATGCCAATTAGAAGGTACATTAGCTGCCCACACTGTGCCACAATGTTCCCCCAGTGGGCCAGTCTCCTCTTCTTTCTTCAAACACTTCCCATGGTTCAGGCCGTGCACGACCCCTCACAATGACTTGCTGACCTCTGGGTGGCTTTTTTCTCTGGTTGGCTATGGCTCCTTGCTCCTATGTGGGACCAGAGGAACTCTGCCTGTGGCTGTGTTGTCCTGGGGGCTGGTATGGTACGCTCTCAGGCCCTCTTCTCCACAGCATACTCTAAGCAGCATCACGCAAAGGGTGTGGCTGTGGCTTTTCTAGCTTCTGGAAGCTTCTTGGTATGTAGCAACTTCTTGCCCCACACTACGCCAGAAGCAGCAGGGGCTTGATCCAGTCTGAGCAGTCCCTACTCCCTATTGCCGCAGCTTCTCATGCCTTCACGAACTCTGTGGGTCTGTACTCCTCTTCCCCTGAGCTCCATTGCTCCCAGGATGGCAGACTTTGCTTTTTAGTAGTTGTGAATTGATTGGTTGTAATGGAGAGTGATGCTGGGAATTGTCTATTCTGCCATCTTGGTGACATCACTGTCTCTCTTTTTAAAAACTTTCATTTTATTGTGGTAAAATATACATAACATAAAATTTACCATTTTAACTGTTTTTAAGTAGATACAGTTCTGTGGCATTAAGTACCCTTACATTATGTGTGGCCATCACCATCATCCATATTCAGAACTGTATCCATTAAACACCAACTCCCCATTTGTTCCTCCCTCATCCTGTGGCAAACAGCATTCTACTTTCTTTCACTATGAATTTGCTACTCTAGGAGCCTGGTATGAGGGATCTTCAAAAAGTTCATGGAAGGATTAGTATTATTTTTTACTTCAGTTTTTCAATGAACTTTTTGAAATATGCTTGTATAAGAATCATAAAATATTTGTCCCATTTTGACTGGCTTACTTCACTCAGCATTATGTCTTCAAGGTTCTTCCATATTGTAGCATACATCAAAATTGTAATTTTCTGTCATTATTTTCTTGAATCTGCTTTCTACACCGCTTTGTGGGTAGCTATCAGGACACAACAACTGATTGGAAAGCTGTAAAATAATAGATAGCAAGACTTTCAAAAAGAAGTTTTTCTTGTTTTTTTTTTTTTGTCCTTTTTGAGACCAGCCGCACTGCACTCAGCCAGTGAGCGCTGTGAGCGCACCGGTCATCCCTATATAGGATCCGAACCCGCGGCGGGAGTGCTGCTGCGCTCCCAGCTCCGCACTGTCCCGAGTGCGCCACGGGCTCGGCCCCAAAAAGAAGTTTTAAAATATCCCTTACAGATTATCTTAAGAGAAACCTGACTACCTTATGTGTTTAAGTGCTGTTGCCTTCTCTGGACCAGGTAAGGTCAGTAATAATTGAGGTATGAGTGTTATTTAGGTAGCAAGGAATATGTGGCTCATGTAGAGGTGAAACACCAGCATTCTTTCTATGAAAACATATAAAAGTGTGCAGAGAATACTTTATTTGAAATTTTATTTCTCACTCAGCTGATAATCAGCTTTATTTACATACCTGAAAAGAGCACGTTGGCTTACCTGATCTCTGAGGGACCTTTTCATTTCTAAAACTCTGTGATTTTTAAATGTACTAAATGAATTTGTTGTAAATGTAAACATGTACTATTCATTTTAAAAGAGCAAGGACTGGAAAGCATGGGCCAAACTCTTTAATTATGATTGTTTCTAAATAATTTCATCTGGGGACTGAATATGGGGAAGTGGTGAGTTGTAATTTCAGTTTTTAAAACACTTTATTGACATGTATTGTTTGGATTTTTCATTAATTTTATATTGGGGGAAAATAATAGAAAATAAAACTTTTCCCCCTAAATTTGAATGGTTAATCTTATACTGTCATCTGTTTTAATATTAGACCTGTACCCTTTCTGGAGGCAAACATCATGGTCCTGTTGAAGCCCTGAAACAAATGTTATTTAATCTTCAAGCAGTACAAGAAAGTTTTAGTCACAATAAAACCTCAGAGCCAAAAGAAGAGATTAAGCAAGTAAGCACAAACTTGATTTATGAATTGAGATCTGTGAATTTATATAAAGATGCCTTCCTGTATCCTTTTTAGTTGTTTATCTCTGAACAGGTTATTCTATTTGGTTTATAAATCCAACATCTTATTTAGATTTAATGAGGTTACAACTATAGTATGAAAGGGTTGTAAGAATTGTTTTTAATGCCCTACAAAATTAATCAGTATGGCCTAGCTTCTTGTAGTTATATTTGGGGAGGCATAAAACACCTTTTCAACATTTGACTGCTCCACACACCTTTGTCATCTGAAATTTAATTTTGTTACCATATGTTCTTGTTGTGAATATAGTTATGTAAAGTTTTATTTTAGGACCGTGTTTTTTTAATTTGTGTGTTTTCTAGGAATTTGAAAATCTGTTTCTACTTAGGGCTGCTATTTTATAAAAGATAGATTTTCTTCACAAAAGTATAGTGTTTAAGAGCCTAGAATTTATATTCTTTCAAGTCTGTGAATTCCACTTCTTACTAGCAAGTGCAACATTTGTATAAATCACTTAACGTCTTTAGTTTGTTTTGCTTTCTTTTTAAAAATTTATTAATTTGTTTTTTAAGAATTGTGTATATTTTTTGATGTACAACATGATATTTTGAAATATGCAAACATTGTGAAATGGCTAAATCGAGCTAATTGACATGGATTACCTCACATAGTTATTTTTTGTGGTGAGAACACTTAAAATCTATCTTAGTGGATTTCAAGTATATTGTTATTAACTACAGTGAACATGTTGTACAACACATCTCTTAAACAGATCTCTCCTACTGTCTAACTGAAATTTTGTATCCTTTGACCAACATCTCCCCTGCCTTCCAACCCTGCTTTGCCCCAGTTCTTGTTAAACACCATTCCACTCTGCTTCTGTGAGTTAGACTTTTTAGATTTCACATATAAGTGAGATGTGGTATTTTTCTTTCTGTGCCTGGCCTATTTTGCTTATCAGTTTCCTTTTCTGCAAAATGAGGTTGTTGAGAAGATGAAATGAGACAGATAATAGTACTCAGTATGGTGCTTGGCACTTGGTAAATAATAGCTCTTACTGTCTTTGTTTATTTTCTTATTGTTAGAGCTTTATGAAATTCAGTTTTCATTACAGATGAGTGGATTAGCTCTTGAGAACTACCACAGCATGCTCATTTGAGTTGTATTTCTTAATTTTTCTCCTTACATTCTAATAATCATATCTATCCTTCTTTTCCCTCCCCTTTTAAACATTGAGGCATAACTTTTTTCAATAAAGTCATAATTTCAAGCCAAGATTTATTTTTAATGGACATACATTTAGAAACATACTTTAGGATAATTGATAGGTAACTCTAAGTAGTAGTTGTAATATTTTTAGAATAAAGGGAAAATAAAAATAATGTTCTTTTGAAAATTATTTGCTAGAATTCTTTAGAAATGCAGAAAATATTTTTTTATGTTCATAATCATGTAAATAGCATTTAATTTTATAATTATATAACATTTTCAATATTTTGTTATATTTGGTGTTTTTAATAATAGGTTTCAGAAGGTGATTTCTCTGAATTACAGTTGAAGGAAAGTATGATTCCTATTACTAGGTCACTTCAAAAGTAAGTATTCTTTACTAACATAGATGATACAAATCTATTTAGCCATTTCTTTGACTGAGATCAGAAAGTTACAGGGTAGAATTAAGTAGTTCCAAGAGTAGATATGCTAAGCATATTTAAACTTGGGGAGTACATCGTTTAATCTTTAAGAAAAACATTGTATTGTTTTCTCTTACACCTGTGCTATTTCCTGTTTTAAATTTTCTAAGGAGCTAATGAAATACCCTTAGATATCTAAAATAAAATGGATGTGAATGGCTCAGAGATTCTCTTTTCATTTCTGAGAAACAGCAACAATTTGAGATAGTCAATATTGATGTGCATATTCTGTAACAATTTGTTATGAAATGTGTTTTTATATATTCCCTCTGGAATAAATATAATAATCATAAATGCATCATTATGTAACACAGCTCCACAAAAACCTAAAGTAGTTAAAATGTCCTGTGTATAATGATAGGTCTAATTTTCTTATTTACATTGTGTTCAGTAAAAAAAGTGGAGAATACAAGTCTTTCCTATAGTCATGATATTGGCAGAAGAGGAGTATTTATTTATGGGTATGGTTGTGTGAATACAAAGTGCGCCAGAAGATTGGAATACTGAGCTTAGGAAATACTAAGATAAAAATTTTTACTCTAGTAATACTATTTTACTTCACTAGAAGTGAGCTAAACAAATATTCTCTACCATTTGTACTTTCAGAATTTGCTTAGGATTCTGTTATCTAAGGAAGTGGTGGAAAAGTAAAACACTAGATGTATAAACTTATGACTATCATAAATATATATACATATATATAGTTGTCATAGTTGAAAATATGTGATGTATGATGATATCTTTTTTTCTCTACTTAATTTATAATCTTTAGGGTAGGAAAAATGCCTCTTTGTAGCTTGCCATAGTATGTGGGTATAGTGTTCATACCTACAAGAATTAAATGAATAATGATAATTATTAACTAATATTTATTGAATATACCAAGTATCAGTATTCTAAGTGCTATTGAATATAATTCATGTAATCTTCATAACCCTATGATATAAGTGCTATTATTATCTTCATAAAATAACAGGGAATAGGCATAAAGTAGTAAAGTAACTTTCTCAGTGTTACACTGCTAGTAAGAGGTAGCAGCAGGACTCAAACTAGGCAATCTGGTTTGAAAGCCTGTGTTTCTAACACTCTTCTCATTAGTGACAATGCTGAATTGCTCATTAGTGACAATTGCTGAAACTGTGTGCAGGGCTTCAGTTGATCATCTAGGATAAAGACCTCATTATGCTTTAAAATTTAAGGTGGATGACCTCAGGCTTCCCATTGCTCTTAAATGCATTGGTATTCAACTTGTGTTGCAGACCTAAATGTGTTTTCTGAGTTAAAGTACGTACCCTAGAAGATATTTTTCTTGAAAATGAACATTGGGCTACAACTAATTAAATCACCACAAAAATTGATATTGATCCATAGGTGCTTTTATCATTTGCTAGAATTTTAAAAAATAATAGTAATTTTATTTCTACCATAAACAATAAGTGGTCTTGCCTAAGTAATGAATTTCATTTTTAGGGAGAGCAATATTCATGTTTTGTTAGATGGCTTTTAGTTGTTCATTCTGTTGGATTAGCTGGACCAATCTTAATTAGTCTTTTTTTTTTTTTTTGTCTTTTTTTGTGACCGGCAACGGATCGCAACCTTCAGTGTCGCGCCCGTACCGGACCGGGACCGGCAACGGGATCGCAACCCTCGGTGTTGCGCCCGCACCTCGCTCAGCCAGTGAGCGGCCGGTCTGTACGTGGGATCCGAACCCTCGGCGGGAGCGCCACCGTGCTCCCAAGCAGCGCACTGTAGCAGTGCGCCACTGGGCTGGCCCCTTAATTAGTCTTTTACTTTACATTTCAACAATAATATCAGCAAGGCATTTGTATTTTTGTAAATAAGTTTAGACTTACAAAAGCATATTAGTACATTTTTTTCAGTCTGTAGATTAACCTTTTTAAGGACAGTTGAAAACTTATTAGGTCTGAATTCTTTATAGGCTGCAAAATGTTCTGGTTAGGTATATTGCCATCTTTTCATATTTTAAAATAAATAGAATAGCTTCTTCAAAAGTTACAGGTTGTACTTTGCTTTAATGACCTTTTCTAAGGAGAAAACACTGTTACATTGGTACTGGAGGAGTCTGGGGAGGTTGGATGCTGGACCTCAACTCTGTCTTCTACCAGGATCTTTCTTTTACTTTTTTTTTTTTTTTTTTAATTACTTTTTAATTTTATTAATTTTACTTTTTTATATTCTAGGATGTTGTTGCGGAGCAGTTGGGAGGGAGGGAGAGAGAGGAAAGGGGAAGGAAATGTGATGGAAGAAGGAGGAAGGAGGAGGGGCGGGATTGAGGCCTTTGGCACCCCCCTCATTCCCACAGGGGAGACCAGGGAGCTTTCAGCAGTGGCTTGGTAATTGCTGGGCTGGGTGCAAATGTCAGTGGGGTGTGGCAAAAGCCCTTGTCTCCCACCACCCCAGCTCGAGAACTCAGGGCCCTGCTTGATGTGGCTTGGTGGTTGTCACTGGGCTGGTTGCACATGTTGGGGTGGTGCAGCTGAGGCTCTTGGCCTCCCACCGTCCCAGCTCAGGAGAGCCCGGGGTGCTTCCTGTGGTGGCTCGGTGGTCATCGTTGGGTTGGCTGTGCGTGTCGGGGGGAGGGGGGGGCGCATGGCCACAGCCCTCGGCCCCACCCACCACCAAGCTCAGAAGAGCCTGGGTGCTTCCTGCCTTGGCTTGGTTGCTGCTGGGCTGGCTGCACATGCTAGGGGGCATAGCTGAGGTCTTTGGCTCCCCACTGCCCCAGCTTGGGGGAGCCTGGGGTGCTTCCTGTGGCGGCTTGGTGGTTGCCACTGGGCTGGTTGTGGGTGTCGGGGGTGTGTGGCTGAGGCCCTCAGTCCCCCACTGCCCTGGTTCAGGAAGGCCCAGGGTGCTTCCTGCAGCAGCTCAGTGGTTTTGGGGGGGCATGGCCGAGGTCCTCGGCCCCTCACCTCCCTGGCTCAGGAGAGCCTGGGGCACTTCCTGTGGTTGCTCAGTGGTCATTGCTGGGCTGGCTGCATGTCAGGGGGCCATGGCCGAGGCCCTCAGTCCCCCACCACCCTGGTTTGAGAGAGCCCTGGGGCGCTTCCTGCAGCAGTTTGGTGGTTGTCGCTGGGCTGGCTGCGGGTGTGCATGCTTACCACCAGAGGCTGATCTTGAAGGACAGCATCATCTGGGCTCAGTTGCTTTTGGGCTTTCTGTTGGGTTCACCCAGTGGGAGGTACCACAGGAGATCTAAGTGCTCGACTCAGCTCAGTGCCTGGTGCACACCAGGCCCCAGGTGAATGCTAGTTCCAGCCCTCTCGTGAATAGGCATCTCTTTCTTGTTCTTCAAAAGGAATTTCTCCAGGGTTGGCAGTGGGTGTTCACTGCCAGTCACCAGGGCCTCCGTGTTCCCACACCTTGACCTTAATGCTGCAGACCCTCTTTCCAGGGACCAAGTTCTTCGAAGGTCCTGTGGGTCACTCTCCTGGCCTTCTGTGCGCCTCTCCGAGTTCTCACCCTCCATAGTCATAGCTTCTGCAGTAACTCTAAGAGATCTCTAAGTCTACCCCTGCAAAGCACCGGTTGCCATTCCTCCATCTCCATTGGTGGTGAGTCCCTTTATTACTCCAGAGGCAACATGTCAGAGTGCCCCGTACTTCCAAGCTTGAGTGAATGTCCTGATATCCAACAATGACCAAATATTTAGGGCACACTTGAGTGTCAGGCCCACACCACCCCTGCTTCCTTTCCTTTCACCTTTACTAGGTCCCACTACGTGCCAGATCTAAGTAAAGAGGCTCTAGAGGTTCTGGCTGTCTGCTGGGGTGGGTCAGCCTCATAGGCAGATTATGTCTGCCTAGTGGGTGGCCTTGACCCGTACCGAAGGCCCGCTACCCCAGATGCTCATCAGAGGACAAGAGGCCTAGGTTGTAGGGAGCAGCTGCCAGGCTGATTGTGCTGGGTGTCGGGCGGGACTTGTGGGGCTCTAACAGGTTCTTGACTCCGCCACAGGAAAGAATTCAAGAGTAGAAAGCAAAAACAGGTTTAATGCAAAGAGAAAGAAATACACACTTCACAAAGTGCAGGCTGGCTTGAGAGTGAGCAGCAGCCCTGCCTTCTTTCTGGATTCTACCTTTGTAGTTGGCTGTTCTGTACATATTCATGCTATCTAGTGAATATTTAATTAAGGGAGTGTTTCCCAGTTATGTAACTGGTTATGTAACCTAGCTTTATGCATGCTCTGTTGTTCTCTGTGGAGCATGCTCATTGGTCAAATTCCAACATATACACTGAAAATTATTTAAAATATATTTGGTGCTCTCTAGTGCCTCCAGTGGAAGTTCATTCAAGGATAAACTCTTTTCTACTGAGTATGCTTGGCCACTGGAATTATGTAAGTCTGCCTCTTGTGGTCTCAATCTCCCAGTGTTGGTGCCAAAAAATAGATGCAACAAGCAACAGTAACTCAGGACTTAGAGGAGGGGCTTGAATCCTAAGGGAGTGGTTTGAGACTCAGGAGAGTGTCCAAAAATCCTAACCCAGGGAAATTGAGCACCTCCTATCTCAGTGTCTTCCCATTCCTCAAATAACAGTTGTTTTTTTTAAGCGATTTGGATGGCTAGCTAGTTTTAAGATATCTTTCATTAACTAGGGAACTGTAAGCTCTTAGTTTGGGTTCTGTTTACTCCCTCAGACACTCAGTTCTCTTATGTTCTCCTATTAGAAATGTCTGCTCCCTAGGAAGACTCATTGGAAGTGAAGTATAAGTGGTTGACAGCAGCTTAAAATATTATTTTTTCCAGAAGGATTTCTCTTTGGTTGGAATCTAAATTGTAATAGTTTTGTATCCCTATAATACTTAGCTTTTTCTTATACATTCATATATTAGGAATTCAGTGAAAATGTATTAAATGAAACTTCCATAAGACATTTGTCATCTTTAAGCAAATGAAAGAATTGTAGTTTTTGAGCAAGGGGCTTTCCTAAATCATTTATTATGTCACGTAGACAACCAGCTACTCTGCACAGGCAGGAGGTAAAGAATGAGCAGTAAGCATTGCTCAGATACTCTAAAGGTGAGCAATAGCAGAGTGCTGCAAAGTCATCAGTCATTCAAAAGTCATTTGTATTTGGCTTTGGAATTTGTTGTTTTATATATAATTTGGAAATGAATGTATAAGGTTTTGTAATTCTCATTACTAAGGGTCATGCTTTGAAGACCAAACTTAATGATAGCCAGAAAGTTGTCCAGTTTCCTACTTCACTTTTCCTGTTAGATTTTCTGTTCTTCATTCCATACTAGAGATAGACAGAATTGCCTCTCAGACTTGCAAAACATGATCTTAAAGGAAAGGTATTTTTTTATGCTAATGTACTCATACTTTGCTTAGATTTAGGGAATGGTGGGCAGTTCTGAAAAGCCTTTCATTCAGTTCTTGCTGAATATAGGCCAGTAGAAAGTATTTAAGAGAAAGTTAGTGGTTAGTACTAAGAGGAGACCAAAGGCAAGATATCTGTAAGTAAATGAAAATATAGATAAACTGCCTTCATGTAATTATTCTGTTACTGAGTTTCTGTAGATTGATTTGTATTTACTTAATGCTCATCAGTTGATACATTATTATAAGAAATGAGTTTCTTTTACTTCAGTTTTTAAGGTGAATGACTACTCAGTGTTGTAACCATCACCCTTAAATTGCTGTTTACTCCATTAGCCTACTTTTTTTTTTACTTTTTTTACTTTTTTAGAGAAGAAAATAAAAAATAATTTCCTTCCATCATTTTATTCTACACTACTTCTTACACATGCCTGTGAAATAGCAATCACTTTCTGATCTTTACGTAGATTGAGTTGTCTTAGTCTCAGCAGGCAGATAGAGGCCAAGTAAAGGAAGGAACCAGCAGCTGACTGTGTAGCCAGGGTAAGGGGACTAAAAATTTCACATTTCTGCTTAGCTTTTCTGTTCCTTCCCATCATAACATGTACCTCTCCTCCCCTTTCCTCCTGTTCTCTCCCATCCCTTCTCCTGGCCATTGTTTTGTAGAGGCATAAAATAACCTACACAGGCATAGAAAGGAAATCAATTATACTGAATTATAGCCATGATATTAAAACAAATTTTTGATATGGTAATATGTGTTTATTAACACATTTAAAATAGGACAATACATTTAAAATACAGGTAAGTTAAAATTCATTTTGTAAAAACTTAGTATGGAGGGAAGCTTTTTGTATAGCTTGAATAAAAACATTAACCCATGGAGTTGTCTTTTACTTACCTCCTTCTACATGGTCAAAAGTTAGAGAAATGGACTCTTGGAAAGCATTGACCTCTGGGTCACTAGGGAGACCTCATTATTTGGTGGATGAACAGCTGGGTGTACAGTTGTCTAATAGTTGGCCGGTTATATCACATGGACTTTTGTAGACAGGTTTAGATAACATATGTTCCAGCAGTGGGTTTAATAACTCTTGTAGTATTATAACTGCTAGTCACTATTGTAATTTCGAAGTAGTGATGAATATAAAAGATATTCGAGATACCTGCAGTGACTACAATGTGGTGTAAAAATATCTGTGAATTCTATGGGGTACAAGGTCACAGATATTGTTCTGTTGCTTGTATTCATAATGGAAGGAAATGCTCACTTACAGATAGCATTTGGTGAAAATAAAGATGACCCCCCTCTCCCCCATCTAATTTCACAGACCTTCTAAATCCAAGGGATCTGTGGCTCTCAGGTTTACAACCCCTTCTCTTGGGGTTGTAACAAATAAGGTAGGACTCTGTTCACTTGCCTTTTTCCTTCTTTTGAATCACAGATAAATAACCAGCCTGAAAAAAAAGGGAAATAAGTCCCAAGTATATTTATAAGTTATCTTTTTTCTCATTAATGTGTGTCTTTAGGAGGAAAATAATTCTTCAGGTAGAGAGATATTACTATAGGATGTAGAAATGATGGAGTCTTTAAAAAATTTTAGTTATTTTATCTCTTAATTGCTTAGTAACCTTGGGTGAGTTATTGTCATTTAGTTAATGAAGGTGAGAATCTCAAGAATTAACTAAAGTTGCCAAAAAAGGTGAAAGAATCCTGAGTCTTCTCTCATTACAGTTGAGTAAAAGTGTCCAAGAAATGCAGAGTACAGGGAAATAGATAGAAATGCAATAATTAACACTACTAGTTTCCTCCCATCTCCTTGTCCTGGTAAAGTGGAAGATGTATTTTATTTAACATACATTTATTGAGCCTCTACTACATGTTAGAGACTGTAGAATAGGGTGTTCTGGTCACTATCTTTCAACTCACCATAGAAATGGAAATTACTAACATTAGAGATTACTGTGCATCCTGATTGTTGTCTCTCTGTTTTTCTTAGTATCTCTCTCATTTATCAAAGAATGTGACTGATTAACATTTTCTGAGAGGTCTTTAAGGAGCTGAAAGATAGAGGAGAGAAAAACTGAAAGAATATTTTTAGAGGAAGCCTGGAAAGTTAAGGGACTCTGTCTTCTTGGTTTGTTTGAGGAATGATTGAATTTTCTCCACTGAGATCAAAGAATGTGACTGATTAACATTTTCTGAGAGGTCTTTAAGGAGCTGAAAGATAGAGGAGAGAAAAACTGAAAGAATATTTTTAGAGGAAGCCCGGAAAGTTAAGGGACTCTGTCTTCTTGGTTTGTTTGAGGAATGATTGAATTTTCTCCACTGAAACTTGATATATAATCTTGGCTTTATTTTAGAGAAAAATTCAGGATATTGGAATAATTCCACATTATTCAGTCTTATTGTAGAAGTCATTGGTTTCCTCCATACTCAGTAAAAATGAGTTTTCCTTAGAAATGTAACTGATTCTTAAATGCTTTAAAAAATTTTTTTAAAAAAAATTTTAGCTATCTGGAGTGGTATAAATGTTAAAAATGAATTATGTACTTTAT
Source organism: Galeopterus variegatus (assembly GCF_000696425.1). Lineage (NCBI taxonomy): Eukaryota > Metazoa > Chordata > Mammalia > Dermoptera > Cynocephalidae > Galeopterus > Galeopterus variegatus. Next base: position 235,124 of record NW_007728328.1, read on the forward strand.
TTCTTAAATGATGTACACAGCATACCAAAATAAAAGTATCATTTTGCAGAACTGTGGTGAAAATTACGTGAAATAAAGTTTTGTACAGTGTGATATAAATGATACCTATTATTGTTTCTTATTAAGCTAGTTGGCAGATTAAGTTTAAAAAAATTGAATGTCAAAAATATAATTTTTTAAGTAAATGTTCACAAGTGTGATATAAATGATACCTATTATTGTTTCTTATTAAGCTACTTGGCAGATTAAGTTTAAAAAAATTGAATGTCAAAAATATAATTTTTTAAGTAAATGTTCACAGAACTTTAAATTATTTTAACCTTCATTTATTCAGATCTCAAGGTTTTATAAGGAACAATTTTCAAAGTTTTATATTTATATTATTCTATATATTTATTTCTCATTAATTTTGAAGTTAATAAACAATGTAATCACCATTTCTTGCTGTCTGCATTGGCTATTCAGTCCTTAATATTGGTTTATAATGTGTTTTATACTTTTTAATGAAGGGCTTTGCACCATTTATCTCGCCTGAGAGACCTGGTCGATGATACCAGTGGGAAACAGTCACCGAAAATATGAAGAGGAAAATAAAACTGTCACCAAAATAAATAGTCACCACAAAACAAACATGTATTTTTTTTCTATTACTTAAACTGACAATGTAATTATAAGCCATACATTATTCTGTGATTAGTTCAAGTATTACATATTTCTAAAAAACTGAACTTGAAAATATCCATAGGTTTCATGACCTATCCTCATTTTATGCCAAAATGCTAGAATGCGAACTGGAAAGATCCACAGTAAAGTCTTACTTTGGTCCTCAGGCCTGCAAATGTCTAATTTTCAAAGATGGATGATTTCCGTTTTTAAAGCTTGCCTGGACTTACCCTCTTCAGCATCCTCATTATTTTGTTGTCTGGTTCTGTATCATTAAGAATGCCTCATTTCTGTCTAAAGTCTCTTAAGTTAAATAGACTTTTTTTGACACAGTTAGCACTTATTATTAAGTAGCTGAAAGGAACATCAAAATTGTTATGATGTATCTTCTTATCCATATGGAAGTCTGTTGCTTTTAAGTTTTCATAAATGAAATATTAAAGATATTTTGTATTTTCAAATGGCATCGATTTAATAGTGGGTGATGCAGAAGTGTTTTTATTTTGTGACATCCAAGAGAACCTCCTCATTTAGTTAATGTTTGATTCTGTTTAAGATAATCTTGATAATACTTGACAGTTTACAAAACATTTTGCGGGGGAGATATTTGAGAAGTTAGTATTTTGATAAAAGATTATTTCTTAGATTTTAGTTTTGGTGTTAGCTCAAGCTACTGAAAATTGTGACTCTGTGGCCAATTGCTTTATGAAATTTGATAACTAAACCTAAAGAAGATGAATATGGATAATCAGAGAGCAACTCTGTATTTTAAAGCTATTTTGTTAAGAGTTGAACTTTCTTTAAAGCAATCTGTAGTCTTCAAAGTTTGTCTCTGGATGAAACTGAACAGAGCTCTGTAATTTTGTAATTTCTACCAAGCAAGTATTATTATTAATATTTCTAATAAGCAGGAAGAATCTTTACAAACAAAACTAAAAATCAAGTCATAAAACATAACTAATACAGCATAATAAAAAAACGATGAAATTCAAGAACATCTGTGTGTATATACAAATACTATAAATTAACACTATCCAAATGGTAGCATCTTTTTTATGTGGATTTTCTGTCAAATAGTAATTCCTAAGCATGGGTGAGTCAAAGAATTTTCTTTTTCCAAGTTATTAAGGCACTGACATGTCAAACACTATCAAGTGAACCCTGTTTTTTCTTTTTCTTTCTTGGCCAGTGGGTTTATCATCATCATATGCTGTGGGTATTTGAGAGGCACTTGCCAATAGGTTTGTTTTGTTCACTCTGTGGCGATCTTTTTGCCACTGACATTCTATTTTCAGATTATGGTCTGCTTCAGAGAAAATAGCTTGTATAGCCAAACAAGGAGTTACTTTGAAGATTGAAGTACATCTGACTAAAAAAAATGCAGATTTTAAGTAGGCAAACATCAGGTGGATCCAAGCGGGACATGTTCCAGGCCTAGCAAAATCCACTATTAGACAAATTCTAAAGAAGGCAGAGAAGATAAAGACATCAGGCAATAGCTTCTAATTGCATATTAGTTATATGTTGATCATACATAATATACACTGTCTGGAAAGCATGTTCAAAGAGATTATGCTGTAATGACTCTGAACAGCACTCATTTAGTTAGTGTTCCCATTTGCAAGAACCTATCTCCAGTACTAAAAACGATAATTGTGTTCTAAAATTTTGTTGTAAGTAATATTTTAAGAAACTTGATTTCTACTTACCAGAGGAGCATTAATTTTTCCTTTTGTGTTAAATATGGAAAGGTTTAGTCTTTTACCTAAAAGAAGAATTAATTTTTTCAAAATGATTGATTTCAGCCTTTTAAAAAGAAATGTATAGGGGAGTCAGTTAAGA
>NW_007728328.1:238287-239482 GCF_000696425.1 Galeopterus variegatus
AAAAAAAAAAAAAGGCCCAAGTCCAAAAATTATTTGAGATCAAGGGATAAAAGTATGACCAGTATGTGAAGAGTCAAGACTGAAGTGTATTGTCTTTACTATCAGTAAGAACTCTGCTTTCAGCTTCTTTTGTAACAATTCCTTTCCACTTCATAGAGATTTCTAACCAAATCTAGTTCTTTCTTTCTTCTTGGGTTTGTTTTGGGTATATGTCTCCGCACCGATGTTATTTTTTTGTTGGAATTAATAAATGTCGGGGGGGGGGTTGGTATTATTTTGTATCTAGTAGTTTATGATATCTTGTTAAATTATATGTTATACCAAAATGTTGCCTGAAGATAATCATGGCAAGATTCTTTTTTTCCCCTGTGTTTTGAATACATGGAATTGCACTTATAAATTTGAATTTTTGTTTCATTTTTTCTGTCTTCACTCTGTCTTAAAATTTGGTGGAAGTGCTATCAGAAGCTATCAGAAGTGAACTTGTCAGAAGTTAGCTAGACTGAAAGGAGATAAAAGAAGCAAAAGGTCAATAAAATTGATAATTTCTGAGCAATTGAAGTTTCTTCAAATGTGCAAAACTGTGTATCTCTCTATTCCATGTATAGATTGGATATTACACACCTGTTTATATGTTGTGTTGTATTGCAGTACCTATCATATATGATTGAGATGAATGTAAGCCTAAACCTGAATGCATTGTATACAAGGTAATAATGTTAGATATTTTACCTGTGATATTTGAAATTACTCCTTTCCCATTTTCTTTCTTTCTTTCTTTTTTTTCTTTAAATTCATATGTCCGTAAGATTGTTTTCCCTTTTTGGACAAAAAAAAAATCTTAGCTTTTTATCCTCCCAGTTTATTCTGCATTGTCTTTACCCTAGGTTAGACTCTTCTATGTAACTTTTCTCACAGTGTAACAACTTTTATACATCCTTCACTGCCTTCATCAGGACTAATTTATTTGTTTTCTAATACTTCAATCTCAAACATTCCTCCCTCAATTGGAAGCCAGACTGACTAGTCTTTGCCAGACACTGTTGTATACCACTACTGTCACCTTACTGATTTATTTCAACACATTTGCTGTAGCTAAATTGCTTTACTCAGATTCTCTGACACTTTCTATGCGTATTTTCATCTTTGTGCATATTATTTCTCATACTTGAAATACTCATTTTCATTCTTCATT
>NW_007728328.1:240241-241874 GCF_000696425.1 Galeopterus variegatus
CCTCCCTCAATTGGAAGCCAGACTGACTAGTCTTTGCCAGACACTGTTGTATACCACTACTCTCACCTTACTGATTTATTTCAACACATTTGCTGTAGCTAAATTGCTTTACTCAGATTCTCTGACACTTTCTATGTGTATTTTCATCTTTGTGCATATTATTTCTCATACTTGAAATACTCATTTTCATTCTTCATTTATCTGAATCTCACTCTTACATTTCTTTATTTCTTTAAAGGTCTGACCAAATCTTGCATTTCCTTTTCCATACAGGATAATCATCCTTCAAACTCTGGTAGATTGGCTTCCTTCCTCTATCACTCAGTTAGCTTTTTTATATTTCTTGTTTTAATATTTTGGATAGTGCCTCTTATACCATGTTGTACCCCTAGTGGAGAAAATGTATCTCAAGAAATGTTAGGTGATTGATTCTGTTTTATCTCCTTGATGATAGTGCCTCTTATATTTCTTTACATAATCAAGAAAATGTAAACTGTGTTATACACAGTGGTCTTAAGTGTTGATTGATGATTCTAAACCTCGTTCCCTGTATAAGGTTGTAAGTTCAAGATAAGAGAAACCACATCTGCAAATCATTTTATTTTTTAAAAACTTTTTTTTTTTAGATTAAAGACAATTTTTTAGAGCAGTTTTAGGTTCATGACAAAATTAAGAGGCATGTACAGAGATTTTCCATATGCCCCCACACCCATACATACATAGCCTCCTTGTTATCAGCATCCTCCACCAGAGTGGTGGATTTGTTAAAACTGATGAACCTACACTGACACATCATAATCACCCAAAGTCCATAGTGTTTATATTAGGGTTCAATTTTGGTATCGTACATTCTATGGGTTTGGATAAATGTACAATGACATGTATCTACCATTATAGTATCATGCAGAGTATTTTTCTCTGCCCTAAAAATCCTATTTGCTCTGCCTATTTATCCCTCCCACTACCCTCTGCAAATCCATTTTAAAATGAGGTAAATTAAACCTGTTTTGGGAGAGGTATTTCCTTTTTGATGTTGCTGCTTTTATCAAATAGGGTCAACAATTGTGAAAGTATTTTAGACAACACAGTTGTAAGACTTCTGATCTCCTGAGCCCAAAAAACTTAAGATTTTTGAGTTTTTAAGTGTTTTACATTTCCTCAGATACACAATCCATTTTATAGATCTAGGACTAAATCTAGGAAAATTTTCAGTGCCTGCTTGTCTTAATTTGCTTGTGCTGCTACAACAAAATACCTGAGACTGGGTAATTTATGAAGAACAGAAATTTATTACAGTTCTGGAGGATGTGGAGTCCAAGATAAGGTGTCAGCAGTTTCAGCTGTCTGGTGAGGATTTCTCTGCTTCCAAGATGGCACATTGAATGCTGCATCCTTCAGAGGGGAAGAACACTGTATCCTCAAGTGGTGGAAGGGATGGAAGGCAAAAGGGACCAAACTCCCTCTGTCAAGCTCTTTTATAGTGACATTAAGCCACCTACACACTTTCCCAAGTCCTCACCTCCCAATACTGTTGCATTGGGGATTAAGTTTCCAACACATGAATTTTGGAGGAAATGTTCAGACCATAGCACTAGTTTTGCATTGTGTTGCTTTGAGCCTGGCTTGATGGTAA
>NW_007728328.1:242257-244651 GCF_000696425.1 Galeopterus variegatus
AGGCAAAAGGGACCAAACTCCCTCTGTCAAGCTCTTTTATAGTGACATTAAGCCACCTACATACTTTCCCAAGTCCTCACCTCCCAATACTGTTGCATTGGGGATTAAGTTTCCAACACATGAATTTTGGAGCAAATGTTCAGACCATAGCACTAGTTTTGCATTGTGTTGCTTTGAGCCTGGCTTGATGGTAATAGTTTGGATACAGTGTAGAAACAAACCACACACTGATTTTAAAAAGAAGTTTATAAAAGTTTTAAGCTACATCAAAAGATAAGGTGTAAGAGAACTGTCTGTGGTACCCTAGAGCTGAGGGAGAGTACCCAAGGAAAGACAAACTTGGAAGAGAGAGGCCGAAGTTTGGGTTCAGACCTTGTTGAAGGAGAGGTAGCTGTAGCTCAGTTGATGGCAGAGATTATTGGTTTGCCCAGACCAAAGCTGGTCTCTAGTCACCAGGCAAACAGGAGGTCACCCTCCAAGGTACAGGGAAGGTACAGCTTGTGATTGAGTATGTGGGCATGCAGAGGGACTCCGGGTGGGGGGATGGGGGTGGGGTGGGCAGAGGCGCAGTGAACTAGTGCTGATAGGACGTCTGGAACATGAGGTGTATGTGCTCGGGGCGGGTTGTGGAAGGTGATCACCAGCCTCTGCCAGGTTTGTGAAGTCAGTAAAAACTACATTCTGGGAGAGTGGCTGGGGCAGAGCACCACCAGATGTCTTCACACCCACACCTCTTACTGATGGTACAGCTGCCAAAAAGCAGCAGGAGAGCCCCTTCAGGGTGAACTTGGAGCTGAAGGACTATAACTGATAACTCATGCAGAAGTTAATCAGGTTCTAGGAAGGTTTTGTTAGGAGGGAATATCACAAGGTATATACAAAATGTCTTACCTATCCACCTCTGCCCTCCCTCTTTTGCAACATCCTGTATAGTCTGTCCAAACCAAGAAATGTGGGCCTATAGGTAGGGTAGCAAAATGTCAGGTCACTTAGAAAACAGGAAAAATGAAAAACCTTGAGCCAATATTTCTGAAATCTAATGAATATTTCTGAAATCTAATGAGCTTCATGAAAGGAAATAATTCATGAACTAGAAATTTGGAACTATTACACATGAGTATTTTGGAGTTACGTGAATGGTATCCTCAATCAAAATGTTAGGAGTATAGAGCATTCCTTTCATTAGTTTTCATTAAGGTGGCTATATAGCTTTTATATAAACATTTCTGGAGGTGGAAAATTTCCTACAGTTGGAATGCTCTATTTCTTAGCATATTCTTGCTTTATTTAAGCCATGATTCGCTCTTCTGTCTTCCAAATATTGCTCTTAATTTTGCCTTTCAAGACAATATTATATACATATTTCAGTATATAATACTAAAACCAATGAGTAATGTTCTATCCTTTGGGCTAAATGTTTCTAGTTTCTAAATTATTTCTTTGGACAAAGTTTTATTTCTTTGTTATTGTCTCACTTTTCTGGATGCCCTCCAGCTTTCAGTGTTTCTGGTTTTGTTTTGTTTATGTGTCACCAGAAGTCCAAGATACATAGAGTAGAATGAGAGGACTCTGATTTTTAAATAATTTGTTACTCTATTCAACTAGCATTTATTTGGCTCCTGGCACTGCTAGTTGTGTGTTGGGTGGGTGGGGAGTCAGGAGTGTAGGAGTAGAAGAGGTAATGAAAAATAAGGCATGACTCTATCATGAGGAACTCTGTAGTGGAGATGTATATAAATAGGTAAATGTGCACTATGATCAGTAAGTATTGCTTCAGAGAAATGAAGATGGAACAACTGATATAGAAGCACAGAAGATGGATCAACTAATTAGCTTGGGAAAAATCAGGAAAAATTTCACTCAGGAGGGGATACTTGGGTTAATCTAGAAAAATGAACAGAAGTTTGCCGTCAAAGAAATTGGTTAGTAATGTATTCTAGTCAGGAGGAAATATGTGCAAAGATCTGAGAGGTGAAAGGTCTGATAACAGAACTTACTGCATTAGAAGGGAATATATCATGTGTTGTAGGGAAAGAAATCTGAGCTTTAGGTTAAGAAAGATTTGTTTTATAATTCCACCTCTTATTGGCTCTTTATTGTGGACAAGTGGCTTGACCTTGCCTGAGCCTTTTTTGTTTATCCTCTCATTTTTTAAAAATTTAAAATAATATTATTTAATGAAAAAGACTCATACTGTCATATACAGGATATGTTGACATTTACTACTTATCTGTCATGTTTTATGAAAAACACCATTATTGTGCTTCAAAAATCCTTAAACCTAGTCTCTCATGAGTGTCTGTCATAATTTAAAGGGTATTTTCCCCACTCAAAAAAAAAAATCTGTATAATTATATACCAAAGCAAAACCTAGTTACATGCTTTACATAGTCC
>NW_007728328.1:244666-256770 GCF_000696425.1 Galeopterus variegatus
AAAGGTCTGATAACAGAACTTACTGCATTAGAAGGGAATATATCATGTGTTGTAGGGAAAGAAATCTGAGCTTTAGGTTAAGAAAGATTTGTTTTATAATTCCACCTCTTATTGGCTCTTTATTGTGGACAAGTGGCTTGACCTTGCCTGAGCCTTTTTTGTTTATCCTCTCATTTTTTAAAAATTTAAAATAATATTATTTAATGAAAAAGACTCATACTGTCATATACAGGATATGTTGACATTTACTACTTATCTGTCATGTTTTATGAAAAACACCATTATTGTGCTTCAAAAATCCTTAAACCTAGTCTCTCTCATGAGTGTCTGTCATAATTTAAAGGGTATTTTCCCCACTCTCTGTCATGTTTTATGAAAAACACCATTATTGTGCTTCAAAAATCCTTAAACCTAGTCTCTCATGAGTGTCTGTCATAATTTAAAGGGTATTTTCCCCACTCAAAAAAAAAAATCTGTATAATTATATACCAAAGCAAAACCTAGTTACATGCTTTACATAGTCCCGTGAAAAAATAATTCAGTTGCTCCTAATCCCTGATGCAAGGTACTTCAAAGCACCTGCACAGACCATCTATGTAAATTGTAGTACAGCTTATCATTTGAATAACATGGATGACTTTTACACAGCTTGACCTAGACTTAAGGAAAAATAAAAATCCATCATAGCCACAGCTAAAAATAATGTTAAGATTCACAAGAATTTGTTTCTCAGAAGGAGAGGCCATATAATCTCCTGGGGGTGGACCTCATAAGTATTTCATATCGAAGAAACAGCATGCTCCCAGGCTATGTATGTAGTCAGAATATTTAGAAATGATTAAGAGTGAATGCAAATGGCATTTCTGAATACCCAGTTTTAATATCCACCAGATTTGGCAGTCTGGACTACTTGTAGCACCATGGAAAATGCATTAGAAAATTGCAAAGCTACCAACTTTTCCATAAGGTTAATTTAGTCCACGGTAACATACAGCAATTGCAAAGAAAGAATTTTGAAAATTACTGGCTTATTAGATTTGCCTAGCAAGAAAAATTCTGTATTTATTTTAGTACATTTCATGTATTTAAAGTATGGTTATCAAACTTCTCCAGCATCTTACGGCTCAGCCTGAAAGTTTATTTCTTATCACTTTCAATGTCACATCCTTAGAGCCAAGGAGGATCAAATAAGAATAGTAATAAATATTGGCAGAGATTCTGTTCCTTCCCTATCAAATGTATGTCTCTCAAGTCAAATATAGGTGAATGATAAAACGTAAAGGTCTATTGCATTCTCTGGAGCCTACCATCCCAGAAAAGTTCCTGCCTCTAGAAGATTAACACACGGGTGAGAAGGGCAAAGCCAAGGCTCGATGCCCTGTCAGATAAGACGGGGTTAGCCTTGCTACTGCAAGGCCATGCTGTACGTTTCTCCTACTCAGCAACTCTTATATACACACACACTGGTAAAGCAAAGAGGTGTGAGTGTGAATACAGTTCAGGAGCCCATTAAACACCACTAAAAACTAATGAAGGAGACTCCATGGAGGGTTAACTTCATATGTGAAAATCAACATATTTACCTCTTTGTCAGTGGTAATTATTAGTAGCATGCCCTTCTTAGGCATGAAATAGATGATAGTGTATCTAGGTTTATGCACAGTTAAGAATCAGCTATATTTAGACTGTTGTATTTTAAAATTTCAGGGCAAAAGTGACTCCCAGAAGAAAATCAATTTCTTCATAAATCAAATGCAGTATATAAAAAGCTAGGAATGATGGTTAATTCAAATACAAAAACTCATATACAAAACCTCTATTTTTTCCTTCCAAACCACTTAAGTTCATACATTTGATTCTACTACACAACTCTTGTACTATATTACACCACTAGGGTAAAATACTAATAGAATACTACAGTTAGCAAACTGAGGCTCTGCTTCTTGACAACTGTTTTAAAACCAGCATTTAAGCAGAGCTGAGAAACACCATTCTTAAGCATGGTTTCCTTCTTCCTGTCCTTGTGTTCCACAATGATTATTAAAGCATGGCCTCTGGTCTGTAAACAACGTGGGTCCTCCACTGTCCATCTGGAGTGTCACTGAAAGTTGATTCTCCTCTTAACCCTGCACTGTCAGCCCATTTGAGGACAAGCTACAAGGTTCACTATTGCATGGATTTTCACCATAAGCACTACCATACACTGCTTCATAACCTAGATCATGTGTGTGTGTGTGTGTGTGTGTGTGTGTGTGTGTTTTGCCTCTAGTAGCCGCCATCTTGGCATCTCTTGGATAAGCTGTAGGTAAAATGTATATTGCACTTCTTGAATGTCTGTGTTTCATTTAGTGCCTTTCAACTGATCTCAAGTCCTTCAGCTTAATGTAGTAGTGAACTTTGTCCTGGGCTTGAGGAAACCGGGCACATTTTGCACTGGATGATGGCATAACATAGCATAGAGTTTCTGTGTTGGCATCTTATGGGGTTGAAGCCCAAATTCCAAGTTCCTATCCTTTACCCCAAAAATTTTACCGAAAATTTCATCAGTACATTTTCCATTAAACACCTCTCTTTATGGCTGATATTTCTGTAATTTCTGTACTAGAATACATCCTCCTTCATGAAATCCTTTACTGGAAAGATCTTTGCTGCCAGGAGTTATCCTTACCACAATATTGATAAAGCCAGTACTTGCCTGGTAACATATGATCATCCACATGATTCAGTTGGTGTTCACTCAGCCCTGACATAAACAGACACTTTCAAAGATGCTCTCTGTGTCCAGGATAATGATACCTTTTGTAAGAAATCACTAGTCCTGGGTTTATTTTATGCCAGTAATCACAATGTCCAGACTGAAGATCAAAATATCAGGAAGAGTCTTCTTGGTCAATAGGTTAGCTTCTGAAACACCATTAACATTGTCTACTTCACTTTTCACTTAAATATCTGTAATTGTTTTCTTGTTTTTCTTTAGATTTTGTGGACTTGCCAATTGTCTCAGCAGGTTTTTTGGGTCACAGTGGGTTTTTTTGGTTCTGTTGTTCTAAGTTTTCTTTTCCTTATTTTGGAGCCTCTTGTGCAGGTTCCTGAGTAGGAGCTGTGCCTGTAACTTCTGCTGGCATCTGTTGTTCATTCATAAATGCCGTATTAGGAGCTTTAGCCATCATTCATTGAAATGGAAATGTATAAAAAGATTGTGCTTGCTGAAGTGAATACCTGCCCACGTTCTCTGTTTCTATTCCCTGAGGCCACCTGTGCGTGTGGCTTCTGCTGACAGGCAAACAGGCGACTGGTCTGCAGTACAGTGGTGTACATGTGGCCACAAGACAGTACCAGAGATGGACCCCTTTCTTGGCAGTAGACAGCAGCTGGCCTCAAGCTTCTCCTCCAAGTTCTTCCCTTTCATTTTTGATATCTTCCTTGCGTTTTGTTTTGAGGATTAAATGAGAGAAAGTATGCCTAGCAGGTATGATCTCAGAAAATACTGGCTGCCATGGTGGTAACACATTTATGTGGCGGAGGCACTAGGAATGACACAAAGCTGCTCTGTCCTTGTGCTGCCCCATTCTGTGCCCCACACTACAGCAAGAATGATCCGTTACAAACGTGTCATGATGTTGATCTCTTCTAAAAATTTCCAGAGTAAAATATGAAGTTCCTTTTGTAACCTAACAAGTTGTGTGGTGTGCCAACACCTCAGTCCCCTTGCCCCCCAAACCATACATTTCCTGCCACCCCATTTGCTCTTTGATTCAGCCACATTGGTCTTGCTGTTCTCAAACAACTACAAACATACTCTAACTCCAGACCTTTGCACTGTTTTGTCCATCTGGATAGTCTTTCCTCAAATATTCCATGATTCACGCCCTCACTTCCTTCAGATATCTGCACAAATGTCATTTTATCAGAAGCTTACCCTGACCACCACCGCTCCCCATGCTTTTACTTTTTGCCCCTTCACTCTTTTATTTTTCTTCACTTAATAGAGTAGGGACTTTGCTTCATTCACCGCCGTATCCCAAACAATTAGAATAGTGCTTAGCAGTACTGTAAAATGCTCCACAAATATTTGTTCTCTGAATGAATGAGGCTGGAAAAGTGGCTTGGGGGCTCACCTGCAGCACTTGGTATATTCAGCTAAGAATTTTGGATTTTATCCAATAGGCAAAGAATGGGGACCAGCATTTGTGATAAAGCCTAAAATGAGTATTATTTTTTTGTTAGTTTTGTATTGATTTGTGCTAGCAGCAAGTTGAACTGTTTTTCAGATACTAAAACCGACATTTTTCTTCATTACAGTAGCCAGTCCTTAAAATCTGATACAATGGTAATAATGCACTATGTTAATAATTTTTTTATATAGTAATAAATGGTAGAATGCAGTTCTGTTGTGTTTGTTCAGAGATAGGCTACTCTTAGTGAGGTTCCTATGATGTTTTAATATAAAGTAAGTTCTGAAAATATAGGCTTGAATGTTTTTATAGCAACGTTAAGATTTGTTTTAGGTTGCAGTAGGTAATATTTAATTTATTGATCCATTTACTGTTTTTTTTAGACAGTAGTAAAAGAAGACAACAGAAATGAGCACAAGGAAGTCTCTCTTGGAAGAGGGTCCAGAAGCACCAACGACAGCAAGGAATATCATTCATGACTTGGCTCTCAGCCAGTGCTGGAAGGGACATGATAGTGCCCCTGACAAACTAACAGTTCAGCACCCCTTTAAATCACTTGAGCATTCAACATGTTTTTTAGAGAGAGCTTTGGGAAACATAAACAGTTTTATTCAGAAACAGATTTACTTATTCCAAGTGGAGGTACAATCAATATTCTATTAAAAATGAGCAAAGAAATGTCAATCATAACTTAAAGCAATTTAAAAAAACTGTCAAAAGAATAAATGAGCAAAATGTAGCAAATATTTCCCAAATTTCTGTAGTTCTTGTTCTGTGTATGTCTGTGTGTGTGCATGCATGTGTATAGTTTTATGAGTCAGGTTTCTTAGAAGCATTTGAAAATTAAATGTCATCTTTGTTCTTTCTTAGCTGGGTACCTTGGGCACGTTGACTGTAGTTCTTGTTCTGTGTATGTCTGTGTGTGTGCATGCATGTGTATAGTTTTATGAGTCAGATTTCTTAGAAGCATTTGAAAATTAAATGTCATCTTTGTTCTTTCTTAGCTGGGTACCTTGGGCACGCTGAATTTGTTCTTTCTTAGCTGGGTACCTTGGGCACGTTGACGCTCTGAGCTTCAGTTTCTAAAGTGGAGCTAATGATACCTATCTCACACAGTTGTGAAGATTAATTGAGTCAATGCCTGTAACGTACTTGGCTAGCACAGTTCCTGGCACATAGTAAGTGCTCTGTGTTAGCTATTACTGGGAAACAGAATTACGCCAGTACCTGGTGGCAGAATTTCAGATGATTAGGACTGCTTGTTGCCACTCAGTGGTGTGTGTCTTTACAGATATTTATAGAAACAGACATAGGTCTGTTAGTAAGTGCTGTTATACTTCCCCCCGCCCCCCCACTGGAGGGCACCTTTCTCCATACTGTAAACCAGATGAATTCTTTAGATTTAAGGTATTATGACTCAGCCCCCAATTTTCTTTCCCTTCTCTTTAGCATGCTTCAGCCTCAGGATTACTGTTAGACCACTAGTGAAATTACCTTGTGCCAGGTCTCTCTCTAGTTATCCTCTTCATGCTCACATAATGAGAGGGTGTTTGGGCCTTAGCATGTGCTTTAGCCAGTGTAAAGGGGTGGCCCTCTTGTATGTAGAAAGGATAATAATTGGCTTTGGGTCTCCAGTAAAACATAGGTTTGACTAGTGAGATGGGAGTGGAGGTTAGAGGGAAGTACCCTTGTTACCTCTCACCCTTGATGCCCCCTTCCCAAACACAAAGCAAGTTTAGCTACTTGATTAAACCAGTTGCGTAGCCTCCCCACCATCTCTCTTATTTTAAATCAGGGAGAAAAGAGAAGATGTGGGGTAGGGAAAGAGAAAGGCAGAAAAGGGGAAGAAGTGAAATATAAACTTTGATAGCATCACTATTTTGTACTGACAGATCCTGAATTGTAAAACTGGGAGCTGGAGTCCCTGCAGCCCAATTCGAGGTTCTGGAAAGCAGCATTCTCTATGACCCATGATCTCAGTTTCAAATGAAAAAGTGTAAACTCAGCATCAACTGTGTACTAGGGACTTCCCTGGCTATAGGAAGGCCCTCACTTGTTAAGAATGAGCCAAGTCCTTTTACAGGTCTCCATATCTGGGATACAGACATAAACTAGAGATCTGGTTCAATAATTTGAACAGTATATTCTTGGGCGCACACATTCTGACCGAGTACAAAGGGGGCAAGGTAGGAATGTTTTTGATGTTGACAGAATTGAAAAAAAGGTGGAAGTTAAGACACTACTAAGGGGTTTTCTGAAAGCTACTGATGATTAAAGTGGTCAACCACTAATTCTGCTGGAACTAGATTATTAACAATCTAGTATAGAAATAACCACCCCTTTAATAAAATACTGTCACCCTGCCTGGAAAAGAAGCCAATAAACGGTAATTAATCCTGATCACACACCTTTCTAAGTGATCATAGGTTCTGAATCTGGGAGTGGGGAGAAGTGAGATCTGTACTCTAGAGGACGGGCGGGCAAACCACAGCCCACAGGCTAAATCTAGACTTGCTGCCAGTTTTTGTATAGCCGCCAGCTAAGACTGTTATTTACATTCTAAGTTGTTGAATAAAAGTTAAAAGATGAATCATACACAAAAAGTTATGAAATTCAAATTTTAGTGTCCATAAACAGAGTCTTGTTGGAACATAATCGCGGTTATTCATTTATGTATTTTCTATGGCTGCTTTTGCACTATATTGACATATTGAGCAGTTGCAATAGAGACCGGATACGGTGCTTTCATCACTTTGCACTGCTGCTGGACACACTACAAATTACAGTGCTGTAGTTGTAACAACAGTGTTTTGAGTGCTGTGCATATCACTGTACCATGACATTTTATTTTTACTGTCAATGAATACCCATCATTTCAAAGAGAAGAGAAAAAGTAAAATTCAAATATTTTCAGGCAAAGTGGAGTGTGTTTTGTTATTGAATTACATAGCAAAGGATTGTGTGCGTTATGCAATGACACTATATTCAATGAATACCCATCATTTCAAAGAGAAGAGAAAAAGTAAAATTCAAATATTTTCAGGCAAGGTGGAGTGTGTTTTGTTATTGAATTACATAGCAAAGGATTGTGTGCGTTATGCAATGACACTATATCTCTGCTAAAAGAGTACAGTATACATTAACATTACTAGGTTAAAGATTTATCACAATATTTTCAACTAACAAGAAAGCAATAGTTGGACAAATTAGAAAATTTCCCAGTAGAATTTCTTTGCAAGAATAAAAAATCAAAATGAGGCTGAAACCATAGTAAATTGTGAGTGTCTCATTTGTTAGCCAAGTAAGGAAATTTGTTTATTGATGGTAGGTTTCTTAAATTGTGTTTGATTGCAGCAACTGAAGGAATGTGTCCAGAGAAAATAAATTTGTTTAAGACTGTTAGCTTTTGGGGCAGAATAGTTGCTTAAAGAGTTGAAGACATTGAGAAGGACATCAATAGTCAATTTAAAAGCAGAGTAAATGTTTTCAATGGTTTTACTTTTCTTGATGAGTCAACACATGTTACTAATGCTGCTCAGTTTTTTTTTTTAAATTTCAGGAATCAATGCCAAGTTTGAAGAGTCAAAAGAATTAGCCCCTACAAATAGTGTGCATGTTACAATTAGAGAAAAATTAATCAGGATACCTGAAGTGGAATCTGCTAAGATGTATTACAAGGGATAGTAGTAAAAATATATGTGAAGCAGAGAAAAGGCTTAGTTGGCCAAATATACAAATCTTGTGAAAATGTAGGATATTTGAGGCCTATTCATGATATTCATTAGCAGATGCTTTGCAGAAAACCCAAAACATCATTTATATGCAAATTTTATACTGCAGTAGTGTCATTTTGATGACAACTAACATTTGGATCACCAGTAATCTCAAACACTTAAAACTCCACTCATACAGAAACTTGCAGTGGCTGTGTTTTCTGAGATCAAACTAAAGTTTTAGCAGCACTTTTTGCTAAACCTTGATTCAAGAGCAAAGAGTGTATCTATACTTAAAAATCCATTTAATTCTGCAATTGAGAAGCTTTCACCTTCAATTGGAGGTGATTAATGACATGCTTCAAGGCAAATATCAAGAGAAGAATTTAATAGGATTATATAAATGCTTTTCAAATGATGAATAAGTTCAACTAAAATGATATGCTTGTGGTTTGATATCAGTATTTGGTAGTACCTATCTGTGTGAAAGGACATTTTCAAAGATGAAATATGTAACTGAACAGAATTAACAGATGAATATTTGCAATTGATTTTAATGATGAGAAGCACAAACTGAACTCCAGTTAAGCAAAATCTTATTCCCCAAAGAAGAGTTCAATTTTTCTCATTAACAGACCTGCATTATGAAAAAAAATTATACTCTATTATCATTATTATTATATTTTAAACTTTACCTGTAAACATTTTCTTTGGAAATTTTTTTTCTGTCTTAATAGGTATGTATTTATATAATATCTTTGATTTTTCTTCTTGGACTGCAAAGCCTGAAATATTTACTATCTGGCCCTTTACTGGAAAAGTTTGCCAACCCCTGCTCTAGAGGAATGTTCTTAGAATGTAGGATTGAGGAGTAACCTTTAAGTACATGGCAGAAATAGACCTAAGGCCTGAATTTTTCTGCATATTTTAAATTATTATTGATCAATCTTTTGTTCCAGAGACCCTCTGAACATGGAAAGCTGCGGGGGCGCCTCCCACTCATAAGATTAAAGTTTGATAAAGATCTTTTAATGAAACACGGTGTTTGCAGGGCCTCATCGTGAAGGGATGATGGCAAGGCCTCATCGTGGGAGAAGATGCCGGTGTTCCACCCTGATATTCTGGAGTTCTGTGTGCTTGTTATTTTATTCTTTGCTGCCTCATAACTATCGCTCTGGGAGACTTGGAAGTAGGATTCAAAATTATACTAAAATATTTAATCATACTAATGATACTTATGATTATGGATTTTCAGGAGATGGCTTATGGCAGTGGGGCCCAGAAGGGGACAACGAACCTATGTAGGCATTCGTCTTGTCTGGTGCCTGAGAGTCTGGCCTGGCTGCTTGGAAGGAGTTAATGTACAATCTTTTGTTTTACAATAGAAGTAGAAGTTTAGTTAAGCAAGTTAATTTTTAGAGTGTTTATTTAGGAATAAAGAATAGTTAGATGTAGGTGTGAATCAAGTTTTAATAACGTCATAGAAAGTCTATTGTACCATGGATGTAGTTTCGGTAATAATTGCAAGTGATGAAAAGTGATGATTATATGGGACCAGTGGGTTGTAACGTTCTTGCTCAAAGGAAAGGACATTGTAATTGTCTTTTCTGGGAATAAACTGTAATCCTATTTTTCTTAAAACATATGTCACTTACAAAGAGATATTATGATATTGTTCATTGATTATTTTATGATTATGTAGCAAATAAGAAAGAAAAGTATAAAAGTCTGATGCTTGCTTCAATAAATTGTCAGCATTCAGCAGATCCCTCGAGTTTGTGTGTTTGTTGTCCCAGCATTCAGCAGATCCTTTGAGTCTGTGTGTTTGCTGTCCATCCATCGCCGACGCTGCCCTTCCTCCCTTTTGGGGATCCCTTACCAGTGGGGACCTTTACAATCTCTGTGCTGGGGCTGGTCCCCGGCAGAAAGCAACTCCAGGAACTCTACAGTTTAATGATTAATTATTAAATTTGTTAAATTTTATAACAACTTTTCTAAGCATTTAGATAGTCATTAAAAATTGATTAATTAAATTCCCTGAAGTAATTTAGATTGTGAGTTCAAACTAGTATATTTGATTCTTTTAACCACTTTAAATAAAAGATAAAATATACACAAATACAGTAATTTCAAAAATATTTCTAGAGTTATGTTTAAACCTAAAACATCAACACCATGATTTTAATTCATATTTCTGTATTAGATCTTATATTTTCCAAGTGTTGTTCTTACACTTATTTTGATAGCTTCCCAGGGTTTTAATATTTTGATTCTTTCTCAGGGATTTTGTGATCTCATGTGATGTTGCAGGAACTGATTCTCAACAGTTAATTATTGGTTAAGATACTGGACCTGCTTGTAGGAGCACTAGATGGAGTTTCTTTTTTCACAGTGAAGTTTTACATATTACACATGAGACTTTTAAGTACTTGTCTTTCATACAGAATGGTGTTTATCCCAGAAATAATTTAATCTTTAAATTTTTTATGGCTAGCAGTACCTGAACGATTTCCAATTATTACATTTTAGTGACCTGGTATGTTGGCATTGTTAGAACATACGTATTCCTTAAAGAATTTTACTATAATTAGTAGTATCTAGAAATTTTCTTCTCCTGGGAGATGAAGGTGGACTCTATAATTATCCTTTTTCTTTAAAAAATTAGCTTGGCTAGCTGGTTAGCTCGGTTAGTTAGAGTGCTGAGTTGATAGGTCAAGTGTTTGGATCCCTGTACTGGCCAGCCACCAAAAAAAGATGTAAATAAATAGCTGAGTGATCATTTTGGAACACACAGTCCAACCTTCTTTTAATTGGTAATTATGTGTGACCACAGGTGCTGATGAACAGTTGAGCTCTTCCCAGTTATTATATGTGACAACTGATGATCCTCAGTCATTCCTGTTTTGGGTACAGTACCTGCTTTTCCCAGGATTACTCAGTTTACTCATTATTCCCTTCCCTATGTTTATTGTGCCTACACTCCCAAAGTGTAGGAGCACTCCCAAGCAGCACACTCTCCAGTGCGCCACTGGGCCAGCCCTACATCTGTAATTTCTAAAGAGATGTATCATTAATAGAGGAAACAAACCCCTCTATATTAATACTCTTCTACTTATTAAGATATAGCATGTATTGTATTTACTCTTTTATATTATAAAGGTAGTTACCTTTATCAATATCCCATATTACCTTTCTTATCCTTAGAGTATCACTTCAGGCCTTCCATAGGTGCAATGTATTCCAGTTAACCACAATATAACTATTATTTGAAGCTCAAATTGTCACAATGTGGTTTGTGGGAGCCCTTAAAGCCTTCTTTGTGTTGACATTATTGAAGGCATCATTGCTCTTTGACAACAACAGGGTGTTTTAGACATTCCTTATTTTTTTCTACCCTAACACATAGACACAACCTCCTTCCAAGGAATTGGTAGTTGTGGTTCCTCATAGTAAAGAATAGCACTTATTCTCTATCTAGTAACTAATTAGAATTAATATAATTCTAATAGAATCAGAGACCAAAGACTGGACACTAGAGAAGCACACAAAAGTGGATGGAGGGCAAAAGTACAGCTACTGCAACTGTTATTGGACTGTTTTCATTAGTGGCAGAGCTGGACCATGTCTACAAGAATTCACACTGGTATTTCTTATTTAGTGTATCATATTGCTATACTGTATCTGTTTTAAAAACTTTAAACAGTACTGCATATGGTTTCATTGACTATTTAAATTTTCTCCTATGTTTACAGCACTCTAGAAGCGTAAGATAAGGGGAGACTGATGAAGGCTGGATGCACTGGTCACTAGTTGATAGTGGTTTAGTGGAAGAGATGTGGTTGTACTGAACTGTAAAGATCACATAAAAGTCAATTATTTTTTCATTGAAGCCTAGTAAGTTCCAAGTCTTACGGTAAGCTTTAATAATAGTTTCTCTCAGCCAATCACAGCAGCCATACTTCAGCAACTTATAGGCAGCCAACTGTTTAAACTGTGTTCAAGGGCCGGCCCGGTGGCGCACTGCTACAGTGTGCTGCTTGGGAGTGTGGCAGCGCTCCCGCCGAGGGTTCGGATCCCACATACGGACTGGTTCCTGCTCACTGGCTGAGCGAGGTGCGGGTGCAACATCGAGGGTTGCGATCCCGTTGCCGGTCTGGTCCGGTACAGGCGCGACACTGAGGGTTGCGATCCGGTGCCGGACACGAAAAAAGACAAA
>NW_007728328.1:258022-258923 GCF_000696425.1 Galeopterus variegatus
TGATGATGATGATGATGATGATGAAGATGTCTCTGGTCTATGCAATCTATAATCTGGCTGTAGAGGCATTTGTGTAACAAATAATTTTACAAATTATTAACTGAAATGAGCATTTGAAATGAAACATGCAGGGTGTTCTGAGAATGTGTTATAGAAGCATTTAACCTAGTCTGAGGGTATCAGAGAGTTCTGATAGATGGGAGCAAGGCAATGGCATTTGACAGGTGGGTGCTAAAGAACAATGAACAATATTCAGAAGGAACTTGCTATATTTGGAGGCATTCAGGGACCCACACAGACGGGAGATGAAATTGTAGCCATTGAAGCTTGTTTTTTAAGACATAATTTATTTTTTTTCCAAAGCTTCGTGAATTTACCAAAAAAGAAAAAAAAAAAAACAATGTTTGCAGACTGCACTCATATGAATGCAAAAGAAGTGAGAATCTGTGACACCATGGTGACTGGTAGTCATGATGTTGATGTTTGTCAGCCAGTATGCACAGGAATTACATCCTTTGCCTAAGGGCACACGGTTTGTCACTAAATCAAGCTGAGACTAGCATAGAACTCTTTTTTCTATAAATTTCACTAACCTCTGGACAAGACCTAGATGATCACCTTGTTAAACTATTTCCTTCTTGCATCACACTCTCCTGCCTCCCTTTCTGCTTTGTATTGGTTTTGTTTTTTCATACCACTTATCACTTTCTAACACAGTATGTAAGTTACCGCTTATTATTTATTTATTTATTCTAAGTCTTCTACTAGAATGTAAACAACACGTGGGCAGGGAATTCTTGTCTATTTTGTCTACCAATAAAACCCAAGCACCTAGAATAGTGCCTGGCACAACTGTAGTGGGCATTCAATCAGTATTCGTTGAGTGAATGCATATGAGTTG
>NW_007728328.1:259917-261292 GCF_000696425.1 Galeopterus variegatus
TGCCTGGCACAACTGTAGTGGGCATTCAATCAGTATTCGTTGAGTGAATGCATATGAGTTGAAACAGAAGCTTTCTGGAGTTGGACTCAGCTGAATTTGTTGTCCATGTTCGTCACTCAGTGGCCTTCCTGAAGTTTTCCTTCTCTTTCAATATGCTATTAAATTGGCATTATAAATTACATATAAAGCACTTATTTGGGAGGAAAAAATAGCTCGAATTTGAATGTCTTTGTTATGTCCAGTGGAATCTTGAAAAAAATGAGAGTATTGGGAAGCTAGCAGTTTGACGGTTTTTTCTCAAAATAATTACAGTATATCACCAACTCAAATGGTACAGGTAGACAATCTTAAGGGTCATTTAATCTAGCTTTAATTTTATACATGTGAGGAAACAGACTTCAGATTAAGGAACTAGTCCAAGATTGTACTGCTATGTGGAGTGAATAGAATATTTTTGTTTTCTTAACAAGTTCAGGGCTCCTTCCCAGCATTCTCTGATACTTATATTAGAAGCCCATTACCACCTAATCCTGTAGGGTGAGGATTTTTCCTAAGAACAAGGGTGTTTATAGAGTGGGTAATGGTGAGGTGTAGGAGCAGTGGAAATATGTATTGAAACTTTTTCCACAGAGATCTGGAATTTAAATGTATGGCATTAGTTTTTAGATGATAAAATATTTATTTATTGAATATAAAACTATTTATTGACCACTGCTCACCAATATTTACAAGAAACAAATTTACCCAATATAGAGTTGGGTAACATTCTGATTACTACAAAATTATTGTTTTCCTGGGTTCTGCTGAACCAGTAACCCAAATACTGAAAGATTTGAGCCTACATGTAGGGAATAAGTAGGGATAAACAAAAAACATGCAGGTTGATAGTTTGGTTTACTAGTTTGTTTACCCATTTATTCCAGCAGATGCTAAACTGCAACATCTCTAATCATGTGACTATGTTTTCATGAGCCAAGTCTTAGATATTCCATCAGTCATGAACTTTTAGTCAATACAACACAAGGATTTCAACTTTTTGTAAAGGAATGGCTCACCAGAAGAATCTTTGAATGTCCTTTAAGAGTCTTTAAATGTCCTTTAAGAGTCTTGCTTAGCTGATTAAAACACCAGGATTAGTCCAGTTTCCTCATCTGGGTAGGTTGTTGCTAGTGATGAATTTTGCAAATAAATGGTTGCAGTTGTACAACTATAGATGTAGGTATGGATTCTGATATGGCTCTGTTTTTAAATTGTCCAATTACAGAATCATCTATTTAATTTGAAAGGTTATGGCTTCAGAGAAAATTCAGCTCTAAGTGATTTATTTCTTAGGTTGTTCAGAATGATGGCATCTCAGAAACATGAGCTTACCCCA
>NW_007728328.1:262036-263267 GCF_000696425.1 Galeopterus variegatus
TTTTTAAATTGTCCAATTACAGAATCATCTATTTAATTTGAAAGGTTATGGCTTCAGAGAAAATTCAGCTCTAAGTGATTTATTTCTTAGGTTGTTCAGAATGATGGCATCTCAGAAACATGAGCTTACCCCATAGTTTTGCTTTGGTGAATGTTAAAAGCAAATAAACAAAAAAGCCATTTGAATATGTATTTTATGTATATACACACACAAAAAAACAAACAAATCCAGAATGGTCCTTAGGCATATGAGTTAAACACAAGTTCTGATTGAGTAATGACTATGGAAATTTCCCCCAACATTTAGAAAACGTGTCCTATAATGCAGAGGAAATAATATATCATGATATCAAATGTTCTTTTCTGATAAAGGAGGCAACTACAGAAAGCTTTTATTTACCTGTTCAAGGTAACCAGTGCTATTGATGCAAAAAACCTCAACAACTCCCCCAATACTACTTTCAAAACGAACATACCAAACTTGATTTTCATTAGAATGTAGTTATTTCTTCACACTAGTAAATCAAAAACTAAGACCCAGATTTTATATTAATATATAATAGCAAACTATTACTGAGCTTCATCTTCTGGACAAGAATGCCAAGTTAGTCCCTCTTCATAAAAAACAATTACACTTTGGGCCGGCCTGGTGGCGCACTGCTGCAGTGCGCCACTTGGGAAGCGCAGCAGCGCTCCCGTCGAGGGTTCGGATCCCGCATACGGACCGGCCGCTCACTGGCTGAGCGAGGAGCGGGGGCAACACCGAGGGTTGCGATCCCGTTGCCGGTCACGAAAAAAAAGACACACACAAAAAATAAATAAAAACAATTACAATTTGAGGACACTTCATATTTGCCTCTTTTGCCAGCACCACGTCTGCCTCATCTGAATCTTTCCATTTCATGAGAAACATCAATTCTCCACCGTCTGTGGCACCAATTTTTCTTTCAGGATCAAGGCCTCTGGCAAAGCCTTTTGGTTTGTCAGCAGCCTCTCTTTTCTTCTTTGATTTGCTATAATCCGATTCACTGTCAGATAAAGATTTTCTTTTTGTACCATCTTTCTCCTTACCAGCTTTTTGAGAATTAAGAAATGCTTCAATTAACTTTGGACAATCTAAATTTTCTTCAGGTTCCCAAGTATTGTCAGTATTTGTGAATCCCTTCCACTTGAGGAAATACTCCACCTTCCCATTCACTACACATTGGTCCAGGACTTTTTCCACCACAAAT
>NW_007728328.1:264455-265797 GCF_000696425.1 Galeopterus variegatus
GAAAGTTGGGCAATAGATCAGAAACATTTGCGTGATAAGAATGTTGATGAATCTTGTTACTGGTAGACATTTCACAGGAAATGATTGGCAAGAATTGCCCAACACTATCTTAGCCTCTCCCATCTGAATGATTATAGAAGGTAGATAACATAGAGATGAGGAAAATTTCTTACTGGAACTTAGTATCACTGCTATTTCTCCTTTACCAGGATGGCATATAGAAGGATCTACTTGGCTCAGTTTTTCTAAAGAAAACAATATTCTTTTGTGATTGGGTGCTGTGATATTATAATATATAGTTTGGTTTTGGTCCACAGTTCTGGCTTATAACTCCCATAGCTCTTGTTATTTCCTAAGTGACTAAAACAATAAACATATCTTTTGTTAAGGTATTTGGCCATCTGTCTTTTGTTCCTGAAGAAGCTTCATAACAGTTTCAAAGTGATAAAGGTGTAAGACAGTCTTTTGTTATAATGTTGGAGTACTTTAGACATGTTGGGGCTCAGAAAACGATACCCAAAAGTGAAGCAGCCTCAGAAGCAAACTCTCTCTCTCTGACCTTCTCCTGCCCTCCTGTCTCTTGCCCCTCATTTATCCTTGAGGCAAATTCTAGTTTTATGGAAACTAGAATTCCTCTTCCTCAAGGCAGGTCATAGATACAAGAATACCTTTTCCCCAAAGCCAGCCATAAAGCCTAAAGTATTACTCTAATCTTCTGTCCCACCCTCTCCCCCTGCCACTCTGTGTAACAGCTGGCCATAAAGAAATTAAGATCCTCATTTCAGAAATAGTTTACCCCATAACCAGGAGGAAGAAATGCTACAAGAGAGAGGCCAAGAAGCATCTGAACAGACGTGCCATGCTGGGTTTTCCACCAGTCTATTACTATTGATACATTCCCTTTTTGTCCAGTCAGTTCTACAAAGCTGTCTGTTCTTCATTGAGCATAAAAATGGATGGTTTCTTTCGGTCTTCATTCTGAAGGCACCCATGTCACATAAAACTATAATCAAATAAATTTGTTATGCTTTTTTCTTGTTAACCTGTCTTTGTCATAGGGGTGTTGGTCTTCACTCTTATGATGGGGAGAAAAGGGATTTTCCCCATCTGCCCCTACAACCCTTAGAAGCATGCCTCAAAAAAAAAAAGACTCTCTCTCTCTCTGAACTTCTCCTGCCCTCCTTTCACCCGCTCCTTTTTCTCCCCAGAAACTAAAAATATAGTCTAATCTTCTCCCACTTTGCTGTCTTGGAACTGGTGATAAAGAAATTTAATGACCTGCCTTGTCTGATTGTAGGTGGTAAGGTCCTCATTCCAGAGGGGTCCTGCTACATACCTGGGA
>NW_007728328.1:267143-268976 GCF_000696425.1 Galeopterus variegatus
GATGTGAGAGCCCAGGAAAAGTAGTTTGTCTTCTCAACACTGATGTGTTCCAGGAAAACAAGCTCAAGTCATGTAACAAAGAGTTATATCTTAGTATATACTCAGTTCATCCCTTTGATAGATACTGCAATCAGCAGCTCTTTGTACTTGCCAAATTTGTTATTAGTACACACCTAGCCCTGTAATGGAAATAAACATTTCAAAAAATAAAACTTGCAGCATACCCTAGCAGGAAATAAGGGCTAGAAAGTTTATAAATATGTTTTAGTTTGAATTTGTGGTAAAAAAATAGACCTCCCAAATGTGTAATGGTGCAGTACAACAAAACTTTGTTTCTTGTATATCCAAGAGTTTGAGACGTGTATTCTTCCTTGACAGGTGGGTTTCCTCTACACAGTAAATCGAGGACCCAGGCCCCTTCCAGCTAGTGGCTCTGTCATCTCCCCAACCCCCCAGCGCATCACTACCTCCAGCTAGTGAAAGTATAGGGGGCATGGTGGGGACTTACCCTTTTTTTAAAAAAAAAATCTTAGCCTGGAAATGGCACACAGAATTTCTGCTCATATTCTATTGACTAAAACTCATATTCTATAACTAAAACATGGCAACACCTAACTGTTAGGGATGTTGGGAAATATAGACTAGCTGTGTGTCCAAAAAAGAAGTAATAGGTATTTTTTATGATTTTTCTTCCTCCCTTCCTTTTTCACTTTCTCTCTTCCCTCCCCCCTTCTTTCTCTTTCTTTCTTTTTTTTTATTTTGAGATAATTTTAGGTTTTAGACTTTAGAGTTGCAGAGGTATTTTCTGAATACATTTCTCCCAGCTTTTCTTTATGTNCCCCAAAAAAAAAAAAAAAAAAAAAAGACTCTCTCTCTCTCTCTCTGAACTTCTCCTGCCCTCCTTTCACCCGCTCCTTTTTCTCCCTAGAAACTAAAAATATAGTCTAATCTTCTCCCACTTTGCTGTCTTGGAACTGGTGATAAAGAAATTTAATGACCTGCCTTGTCTGATTGTAGGTGGTAAGGTCCTCATTCCAGAGGGGTCCTGCTACATACCTGGGAGGAAGGAGCGCTGCGCAGAGATGCCAGGAAGAATCTGAACAGACGGGCCTTGCTGGGTTTCCCCTCCCAGTCTGTTAGCATTAGATCACACACTTTTTTGTCCAATCACATATCTACATAGTTGTCCATGCTTCGGTCATGCCTATCCAATGGAGTATCCATAAAAGGCCCAAGAGGACGAGGTATGGAGAGCTTCTGGACAGCTGAACTTGGGGAGGCTGGCAGGAAGGTGAACGAGAACTCATACATGTGCTGGGAGGGTGGTGCACACCAACTCCATAGGAATGGAAGCTTCTGTGCTTAGGACCCTTCCAGACCTTGCTCTATGTATTTCATCATCTGGCTGTTTATTTCTATCCTCAAAAATGTCCTTTAAAGTAACCTGATAAATGTAAATAAGTGTTTCTCCAAGTTTTGTGAGCTGCTCTAGAAAATTTATCAAGCCTAAAGAGGGAGTCATGGGAACTCCAATTTATAGGTGGTCCATCAGAAGTTCTGGAGACTTGAACTTGTATCTAGTGTCTGAAGTGGAGGCAGTTTTTGTAGGACTGAGCACTCAACCTGTGGGTTTTGATGCTATTTCCAAGCATCAGAATTGAATTGTATTAGAAGATGCCCAGCTGGTGTCCACTGCAGAACTGATTGCTTGCTTGGTGGTGGGAGAAATCCCCACACACTTGGTCACAGAAGTCTTCTGGGTTGATTGTTGTGATGTGAGAGCCCAGGAAAAGTAGTTTGTCTTCTCAACACTGATGTGTTCCAGGAAAACAA
>NW_007728328.1:270676-271657 GCF_000696425.1 Galeopterus variegatus
TTTAGACTTTAGAGTTGCAGAGGTATTTTCTGAATACATTTCTCCCAGCTTTTCTTTATGTTAACATCTAAAGAGCCATAGAACAATTTTCAAAACCTAGCACAATGCTATTGACTAAAACTGCAGACCTTATTCAGATTTCACTAGTTTTTCCTATCATGTCATTTTTCTTTTCCAGGATCGTGAATTTAGTTGTCACGTTTCCATCTGTAACAGAGAGGCTTTTATGACCTTGTCACTTTTGAAAAGTCTGTAGTTACAGGTAAGTAATTTTGTAAAATGTCACTCAGTTTGGGTTTGTCTGATGTTCTCTCATGATTGGATTGAAGTTATGCCTTATTGGGAAGGCTTCCATAGACTGGAGGTGATCCACCTNTCACTATAAAATCCCTATTTTTGTCTTTGCAATGATCAAATATCATTTAAGAATGTGGAAATATTCTGTTTTCAGTTTAACCTATAAACCAGTGATTTTAACACCCATCAGGATGTTTTGCCTGCAGCAAATATTACTGTGGTATTCTAATGATAATTTTGTTTCCTTCATCAAAAAATATATTTTGGGTGGATATCTGATGGTTACATAGAAATTAAGGATTTTTGCCCTCCTCTCTTTCTCCCTCTTTTAGAGATTAAAGTGACTGTGGTTTAAATGTTAGATAGTGAGAGGAGGTTTGGAAGAAGATGAAAGGGCTAAAGGATAAGAGATGTAATGCCACAGCTTTGCAGTACTTAGATATGGTCCAGAAAGGAAGCTCTTGGGAATGGCAGAAAGAAAACCTGGGTTTTAGTTACAATTCTCCTTTTAGCTTAATATAAGGAGTTGTTTTTACTTTGCTTTTCTAATTTATAGACAATTCTATAAATTGTTCAAGGTAATGAGTTAGGATGTAGTACTTGAATTACTAGGAGGGATAATGTCTGTTTTATGAATTCAGGGTATTCTTATGCCACACTAAAATGTAGGTATTATTAAAGTAG
>NW_007728328.1:272007-282699 GCF_000696425.1 Galeopterus variegatus
AGGGTTCGGATCCCATATAGAGACCGGTCCGCTCACTGGGTGAGCGGGGTGCGGGCACGACACCGAGGGTTGCGATCCCGTTGCCGGTCACGAAAAAAGACAAAAAGGGAAAAAAAAAAAAAAGGAACGAGGCTAATGTTGTTTGGGCATTTACTGTGTGCAGGCACTGTGCTAGGAGCTTTACGTATACTAATGAGTTTAATCCTCTCGTATCCTTATGAGGGCAATATTGTTAGTCCTATTGGAGAGATGAAGAACTTGAAGCACAGGGAGGTTAAGTAACTTGCCCTAGGTCACACGGATAATAAGTGGTGCAATTAGGAATTGAACCATTGTGATGCAAAACCATGCTCCAGAGTTCGCACTCCTCATCACTTCACTGTAAACTTGTGCCCTGGTTGTAGCCACTGTCTGGACTAATATTCATCTGGTACACACATATGGCCACACCGACTAATTACTTCTTTTCAGATTGGCCGGTGCCTGTGCCCTACAGGCTGTTAAATATTTGGGGTACAAGCCTGGCCACTGGAGAATAAAAATGTTTTTATTTCTTAATTAAGTTTGAATTGAGCAAGTATATTTGAAAGCATAGTGAACCTTAGGATATATTTTCTGGTATTTATGTTTATGATTGGAGCACAATAACTTAAACTTTGAAGTGAAAAAGGAAGTATTAGACAATTGTTAATTGTTCTTCCAATTTTGAGGCATTAGCCCATGTTTGTCTTTGGCCACAACATATAGGTAGTATGATTCTTGTTTAAAAGTGGTTATTAGATGTGTAATTAGGTGTGTTATAAAGAAATCCAAATAGAGTGACCAATTTACTACTCTTCTGATATGTCTGGCGCTTGCTCATAGAATCGGTTCAGTTTACAATTCTACCTATTTTCTCCCAGCCTGCCAAGCACTTCCTGTCTAATAGGACCCTCTCCTTTACTAAGAGGTATGTGAATGGCTGGCATACCCACTATTGGAGGAGGGAGGGGATCCTCTGGACTGTACCACAGAGTTACATTCACATGCCTGAAAATGATTTGTGTAGAATTCCTGCTTGTAGTGTCCTGCTTCAATTCACCTTGAGCCATTTACACTTATATCAAAGGCATGAAGTTCTCCTGCAGCAAATCAGAAAAGTTTGAGGAAAAGCTCTGGATGACCATGGAGAGCTGGGCTTTTGTTTTGGCTCCACCAGTGACTTGTTACCTTGGGAAAAATACTTAGCCTCTTTGGGCCGTTTTCTTAAATGCAAAGATAAAAAGGACTATATCCAATGGCAGCATTCTTTCAAGTAGTATTTTAGTGAGTTTTAGTGTAGTTTGGTTGATGATTTGCTTGTCTTGACATTTAAATAAATGCTAAACACAACCCCTAGACAATGCTGGTGACAAAGAAGTGTGTTTGTACATTTTCAAGAAAGAATAATAGCAAAAGATGAAATTGTATGAAACTTGCTTTGAAGATTAGTATAGTACTATTGTCTATTAAGACCAAAGAAAAGTGACCATACTGTATTTCACTGAGTATAAAAGACCACTCATTTAAAAACACATCCCATTTTCATTTGTTAAAATGTGGAAAATTATGCACCTTCGATTTGATGCAATGTGGTAGGAAAGCCCAAAGGTCAACTCCCCCATCACTTGAGCGTAGACTAACCTGCAGCCTTGTTGGAACCTAGTGCTGCCTGATCCAGAGAGGGTCTACATTCTTGCCACATGGTCTGTTCTAGAATTGCTTATTGACAAGACATTAATATGGACTAGAATGTAACTGACTAAATGTGCCTACCTAGTAAGACCATGCTGGAACTTGAAGGCTCAGTTCAAATTACAATTTCAAGACTTACCTTCTCTCACCTTTTCGGACACAGTCACTCCGTTCTGTTTCCTCATAGGACCTTGTACATAGTTCTACTGTAACACTTAGCACATTTTGTTGTAACTACTTGCTTTCTTTTACTAGATTATGAGCTTCTCAAAGGCCTTTTGATGTTGTATAGGAGTGGCATACAGCCTGTATTATAGCAGGCATCCCACCATTTCTTTTGAAGGAATAAAGATAGGAAGGTGGGAAGGAAAGAAGGGCAGATGACTGTTTTGTAGATTATAGTAGCATTTTTTAGATAACTCAGACCACCACTCATCACCAGGAAAGATGATGCAAAATGAATTTTATAAGAAGATTTAACTTTCAGGTAACAATATTATTCCATAAACCATTAGGAAAATCAATCATATTATTCAGAGGCAAGACTGACTTGGGTAAAAAAATTTTTACTAGACTGAGCACCAACTATAGGATGTCACAGAGAAACAATGTCATGGAAGAATTTTATGATAAAGGATGCTTTGCTCCAACACTGAAACTGCCTCTGTGTCTTGAGGCAGTTACCACACTTCTGTCTCAGGTTTCTAATCTGCAAAATAGGAATAATCATAGCATGTGGTAGGATCGCGATGCTTTGCTCCAACACTGAAACTGCCTCTGTGTCTTGAGGCAGTTACCACACTTCTGTCTGAGGTTTCTAATCTGCAAAATGGGAATAATCATAGCATGTGGTAGGATCACTACATGTAGGAATAAAATCACATAATGTTTGTAGAACATGTAGCACAGTGCCTGGCACATAGTGAGAGAAGGAAATAAATGTTGGTTATTGATATTACTGTAGATGTGTCATCAGTGGGCAAAGAGTTGGGGACTGAACAAAGCAAGTGTTTTATTGGTCTCTCACCTGGTAATTCTTTCAGGGATTTTTTTTTTGTAAACCAATATTGGAATTCAAGAGACAGCTTCCTTATTCCATTTCCTTAACTTTCAGCTCTATATAAGTACTCTCTTACTTAATAGTTCTCATTCTTCTCTCAAGGATCTGCCAGTTTGCTAGAGCTGTATTTCCCTCCCCACTCCTTTCTTTTTCAGTGAATTGCTTGCTCCTCTTTGCCAATGGACAACTTGGCATTTGAAACCCAAGAAAATGCAACACATGATGCTTCGTCTATGGGGAAGATGAACACCATCTCCAGAATGGTAAGGTGGGGATTTACATTTTATAATTAGCTTCCTCCTTCATGCAGAGCTCAGGAAAGAATCTCTTTCTAGAGTAACTCTCTCAAGTAACCCTTTTCAGAAAGATAGCATGTCCTGCTCTAAATATTTCCTCATTTGCCTTCTCTCTCAAACTCTTAACTCACAACTCCTTTAGCACTTTAATGGCACAACTCTCTGAATATTTGAATGGGTATTATCACCAGGTAAACTATTTGCCTCTTAATTGGGGTCTTCTAGAGGCAATGTCTTTATCCATGCTGATCAGTGAACATCAGACAAGTTAAAGGGGAGAACTCTTTTATTTTTATTCTTTTGCTCAGCTGGTTTTTCATGGTCCCTCTTTATAATATTTTCTTTCTCTGTCAATTAGGGGCAGCAGAGTAACGATTTATCCTCCCTTCTGTTTAAAGGGATCCAGGCAAGGGGGTTTTCAAGCTAAGGAATTAAGAGAGGAGTCAATGTTTCTAATGCATCATGAGTAGAGAGTGATGGCTTCATAATTTCTCCTAGGAGAAGAAGAGGCAGTGGTCACTGATGAGCATTTTCCTGGTGTGCCTCTTGGCCTGCATCATTACCACAGCAACAGGAGTGCTGATTCTCTCCTTGGTTTATGTCATCACCTACCAGCCTCATTCAGATGCTCATATTCAACCTGAAACCTGGACTCTGAGAACTTCCATATTGCAAAAGGCTGTAGATCCAAAATTCCAGTTTCTTAATCATTTACCTGAATCCAAGGTATGGATCATGCATATTTGGAAAAAGAATTATTCTAAATGGCAATTTCAAACCACCTTTTAGTTGCATATTTATTAAGCTTTGTTCTCTACAGGAGGGAACCAGCTGTGGGCCATCAGGATGAAGGGAGGGGATGGATGGAGAAGATGGAAGGGTTGGGTTGATATTGGCCTCAAGCAGAAATTTTCTTTAGTAGCCAGTTCTATGTCTGGTGGAGGGGAGAACTGCAGGTGGGCAAATAGAAATCCCTCTATTCCCTTGCTGAGCTAGGGGTCTTTTTAAAGTCTAACAGGGTTTAGAATTATAGCACTATGTGTGCCACTATTGTCATTCCTGAGTTCTTGCAGACCTATTCCTTGTATTCCTTTTTGGGACTCCAAAATTTACCTCACTCTCATTGCTTTTTCTGTTTTGCTTCCATCTTACTCTGTAGGCCATGGTAGTCTCATGTTCCTTAGGAGATGGCCTCCTTACTGATGGTTGCTTGTTTATGATTTTTTAGGTCTTTGAGTACCCTGGCGGTGAAATCCAATGGGCCCGGTACAGAAGCAATGTCAAAGACTATCTCAGTGATGAAGAAGAGGCCTTTGGCACCAGCTTGAACAGTCAGAGATCACAGATGACTCTGGGGACCCTGAGAATAAAAAGCAATGGCCTCCGGGCTCCTCATTGGCACTTCAATGCCAATGAACATGGCTATCTGGCACAGGTATAACCAGTTTGCCCACACTCTGCTCTTAAGCATCTATGTTGCACATCCTCAGGGATATTATTTTAGTTGTTGCAAAACCTACTTAACTAAGTGACAGACAAACATGCAGGCTTTGTCTATATATATATTCAATTAGATTAGTTAGCTGTGTCTCGAAGCGTTAGCCTGTTTGTTTTAATTATTTTTGGCATCACTTTCAACTTCTTTTTCAATATGAAATCATTTTTCACACACTATTGTTAAAATAAGATCACTGTTTAGTTCTCTGAGCCAAAGCCACAACTGGCAGCTCTGATCTAATGATCAAAGAAATGACAATTTTCCTCTAAGGAAAAAAGCAGCCACCAGAATAACAAATTAATTTGCTGATGTTAGGCTTGGAGTCCCTAAGATCAGGCCATTTGGATGCTCTTTTGTGGCTCAGACCTTTCAGAATATTCTTGAAGTCAAGTGAAATAGAGATTGGCTAGAGGTGAAAAGCATGTACTTGCTTGAATTTCAAATAATTCTTTAATTCCAAAAAGTATTTATTGGTTTCTTTTTGTGTTCCAGACACTGGGGAAGCTGTAATGTCTAAGCCCTCACAGAACTTTCAGAGTTTTGTCTTACCCTGGTGATCTGGTTAATAGATGTGTAGCCAATTTTATGTGACTTTTTTTGTGTGGTCGTTGTTGTTAATAAAGCCCCCTTTTTGATACTTGGACAATTCATTCAATTCTAGAATTTACAACAAGAAGAGAGATTAGAGTTTCATCCATATGAGACCAAACCCTTCTTTTTTCCTCATGAGAGAACAGAGGCTGAGAGAGATTAGGTGACTTTTCTTTTCTTTTTTTTTTTTTTTGTCTTTTTTTGTGTCCGGCAACGGATCGCAACCCTCAGTGTTGTGCCCGCACCTCGCTCAGCCAGTGAGCGGGAACCGGTCTGTATGTGGGATCCGAACCCTCGGCGGGAGCGCCACCACACTCCCAAGCGGCGCACTGTAGCAGTGCACCACCGGGCTGGCCCTAGGTGACTTTTCTAAAGACAAACTGTTGTCATTGGCTGGACTGAGACAAAATCTATGTTTTCTGACTTGTTTTGTTCAATATATACAAAATATGTAAAAAAAATCTTCAAAAGTAATGTCTTATCTGTAAAGCACACATCTGTACGTAGCAGATGCACATGGACAAACATATATACCTGTGTGATCACCTATGAACGTGCATACATCCTGCATATGTGGCTTCAGTCTATTCAAACTCTAAAACATGGAGTCTCAATATTGGTGACTTGAAGGGGCAAAAGTTGGTTCTTGAGGAGAGGGGCAAAAAATTTTATCCATTGTGTGTATAAAGCATAGATACACAGAGTACATAAGCAGTGTATGTATACAGCATACTGATCTATGGTGTATTAAAATTTCACAGGGTGGCGACAGGAAAAAAGTATAAAAATGTGCTTTAGAATGGAAAAAGGTGAGAAACATTTTTCTAAAGTGATGTTGGCTGTGCTTTTTGGCTTATGTTTTAGGGGACAGCATGGATTGGTGTGGTTGATGACGGTGGTGAAGTAGTTACCACGTATAATGTTACAGCTGGCCAGGTGATCTTCTTCCCTAAAAATACGCTACACTGGATAAAGAATGTGGGGATTGAAGACTGCTTTTTCTTGCTCTTCTTTTCCACACATGATGAACTTCAGACCCTGGATGTTGATGATGTATTGTTTTCTACGCCTGAGGATATTGCTTCTAGGTCACTTAAGGTATGTACCATTTCTGAAACACATCTCACCATGAAGGCTTGTGTTACACAGGCACAAAGAGAGCATGAGTATTCATGTTTCCAGGGCAGCAGTCAGCACAGGTCCAGAAGAAATTAATTAATAGGTATTGTGACAGTTGGATAGTGGACCCCAAAGCATATCTTGTGTTCCTACTAAAGACAAAAAAAAAAAAAAAAAACCTTGTTGAAATTGAGTGCTTTTTATTTTCCTTTATGAAGGTCTTCCATAGGAAACTATAATGTATTGGCAGAAAGATTGTGGTATTGTTAATCGAAAAAATTGCTGTGATTGTTATCCCTGAAGAGTCATAAGCTTGCCCATTCTTTCTGCGTGGAGAAGTTTGCTTCAGATAATGTAAAAATGTTTTCTTAATCTCATGCAGAGGATTCCATACTTTTTCCTGAAGAATCACTACTTTTGATCTCTTCAAATGTTTACATTATTTCTGGGGGTGGGCACTGATAATGCTGGTTACAGAGAGTCAGGTGTGGATGCTGACAATGCAAAAGGGTAAGGGGAATTGATGATGGCCTATGATTCGCAACTGGGGGAGGTTCTGTGGTAAGCATAGAAACCTATATATAAGGGTACTTCACAAAGGTCATAGAAAGATTAGCATTATCTTTTAATTCTATTTTTCCATGACCTTTTGAAGTACGCTCATAATAAGTTTTTGAGATCTACCTTGTGGTAACCCTAGTCTAGTGCTACAAGGAGAAGTAGGAGAGATTAAGGAGATTTTTGGTAAGCACGGGAATCAATGTATATTTTTGCAGGTGTTTATATTGACCATAAAAAACCAACACATTTAAAACCAAAATACATCGAAAACTTTGTAAGTTTCAATGGATTTCATAAATGTCATAAGCCTTAGCGGTAACCCTAGTCTAGTGCTACAAGGAGAAGTAGGAGAGATTAAGGAGATTTTTGGTAAGCATGGGAATCAATGTATATTTTTGCAGGTGTTTATATTGACCATAAAAACCAACACATTTAAAACCAAAATACATCGAAAACTTTGTAAGTTTCAATGGATTTCATAAATGTCATAAGCCTTAGGCTAACTGAGGTCAGCTCTTCTGACTGGGCCACTGAAAACCACACTGGTGCTAATGCTACCCGATCCTCAGCTACCCACCCTTCTAGTAGGAAAATTTGTAGAGTGTTCCACAAATATCTTATGTGATTTCTTCTGTGTTTCAGCCTGAAGGTGGAATTAATTTCATTAGAGCATTCCAGAAGCAAGAAGAGGATCAGGGGGTCAATCTCCCTCCCAATTTGGCAGAACTGGTTACCAATGCTAGTTATGTACAGTCTCCAGACAGCCTTGTGTGGAGATACTTTTATGACCTCAAAGGTACTTTATGTTATTAAGTGAAGCCTTTTTGGTTAAGTATTTATATATTTGATTATATAT
Organism: Galeopterus variegatus; assembly: GCF_000696425.1. Taxonomy (NCBI): domain Eukaryota; kingdom Metazoa; phylum Chordata; class Mammalia; order Dermoptera; family Cynocephalidae; genus Galeopterus; species Galeopterus variegatus. The sequence continues at coordinate 279,702 of NW_007728328.1, forward strand.
GTATATTGAATTGGCATTTTTTTTTAATGGTAGGTTGCAATCAAGAGAAATTTGAAAAACACATTTCTCAACAGAGTAGGCAATGTGAGAAAAAGCCTGGAGGCAAAAGAGAATGTGACAAAGGATTTTGAAGTGTGAGGGGTGTGTGTTGGGGCTGGAGTGCTGTAAGAGAAGAGGCTGGTGAAAGAGGAGGGGTCAAATCATACAAGGTTTAGAAGCCATGCTAACACGTTTGTATTGTATTTTGATGGAAAAGAGGAGCAATTGAAGGGTTTTAAATAAGAGAGTGATGCAATTTGTTTTGCTTTTTGAAGTGATGACCACTCTGGCTGAATTGTAGAGAACGCATTGGAAGGACTAGATGGGGGGTGGGGAGATGAGTTGGGGACTTCCTCCCATAGTCCCTCAAGTAGGGGACAATGGTGGCCTTTATTATGGCAGTTGTGAGAGGGAGAGAATTGTTGTGAAGCAAATAATTTAAAGAGGTAGGGCAGACAGGACTTGGTAGCTGACTAACTTGAAGGGTGAGGTAGAGATTGCTCTTGAGGATGACTCTCCAGTTTTTTAGCGAGGTCCCCTGAATTGAACCGTCCATCCTGAAGAGGACACACTATGTTAGGAATCTCAAGCGAGCTTAGAAGGTAGGATAGTGTCTGACTCCGTCAGGTTAATATATTGGGGGTGCATATGATCTGGTGTCAGCAATTCCTGCTGTGTAAGTTTTATGTGAATATAGAAGAGGTGTGTACTTTACGGGGACTAAATTTGGCTCTCCATTGGAGTTTCATTTTGAAATATTTTATCTCCTTTTGTTTTTTAATCTTCATCTGATACAGGTTCAAAAGAATATAAATTTCCAGGAGGAGTAATACAACTGGCACAATATTGGAAAAATGAAAGCGAACTGAGCAACAATGAAAAAATTTTTAGTAAATTCCTGAATCAGGTAATTGAGAAAAATGTTTTGATAAGTATTAAGATGAATGACATATGGGATTTAGATTGAATTCAGGCTCCTTTTGGACAAAAGAAAAAAAAAGATCTAGTCAAACATTGGTTGAGTCGATCAATGTAAACTGTTAAATGAAGCTTCAGTGTGGATTTAGGAACTTAACTTCTCTGGCACGGATAGATACATTAATGAAAAGACTAGATGCTGGTGCTCTCTTTCCACTTGTTTTAAAGGCTGAACTGGCTGTATTGCTTAGGTGTGGAATCAGATTTTCTGGGTTTAAATCCTAGTTCTGCCAGTTCTTAGCTGTGTGACATGAGGTAAATTTCTCAGCCAACTTAGATTTTAATTCCATCATCTGTGAAATAGGGAGACTATTACTACCAACCTTATAAGATTGTTGTGAGGAATAAGTGACATAATAAAAGTAAAGGACATAGAAAATTGCATGTTCTTAGTGAGGGCTGCATAAATATTCGTTACTATTGTGATTATATGAATTGTTAAGTTGCTGAGTAGGTCGTTATCTAGCTAACTGCATTTCTTTTTTCTCTTTCTTTTTTAAGCATCAAAATGCCCTCAGTCTGAGTACACTCAGAATTTATAACAATGGATTAAGACAGCCACATTTTCATTTTAATGCAAATGAAATGGGATATGTATTAAGTGGATGTGGACAGGTAATTTCTCTGTAAACATTTTTGACTTTCTTTTTTAATGCAGAAAAAAGAAAATGGGAGGTATTTCTTTGTTTTGGCTCAGTAGTTAGTAAAAAGACTCAGTCCTAATGGCTTTCTGGGCACAGTTTCTATAGAGGATACCATGCAGACCCTGAAAGTTTCTAAGTATGGTGAGATAGATTCAAGACGTGCATGAGAAGAAGCTAAGAATATATCAGAAGTGATAAAGATATTATCACTTATAATAGAGGGAATGCAATAATTGCTTAAGCTTTCAGGGTTTCGTATCCTCAAGTAACACAAAGGGGAAGATACTGCCCTTTGGGGAAGAGGGAAAGCTGTTTGCCTCTCAGTGTAATGTGAGTGGGGGTAGCTCGGGAGGTGTGGAGCATCAGTAGGGTGGCCATATAGTCCAGGTTGTCCAGGATACTCCTGATGTATACTTGTTGTCTTGGTGGAATTATCGATAGCACCCCTGTTGACTTTTCAGAGAACCTGATTTGGATAATCAATTATAAGGGTACCATAAGAAAAGCCAAGCCATGTAGTGTGTTATCATAGTGATTTGGCTGTGGTTTGTCCAGGCTTTCACTGGGGTGCCCTAGGGAAATATACAATAGTGTGCACGGGTTGAATGGGCTTGTCTAGCCTGTACCTTTCTCGACCTTGAAGGGAAGAACCAAAACCATACTGAAATTCACTCATTTTGTCATCCATAGCAAAAGTTTTATATTTTTAGAGGTGAAGGCTTTAATACATTGGAAAAGGGCATTGTAATTTCTCACAAATTATATTTCAATGATCAGACTTTATTTTTGTTGTGCTTGTGTGTTTTGTGTGTGTGTGTACACATTTAGTCTCTAACCCTTTTAAGGAAGACTGTTATGATGCTGCTTTCCCAGAGGCCAATTTTTCCCAAGCAAGTGGAAAAGAGGGCATGGGAGGAGAAAACACTGAGGTTTAAATCTTCTGCCCAATCTATTATGGAACGTAATTTGTAACCCTTTATTAGAACACGGCAATTGATGCTCTTTTTGCCTGATGTTCTGTGTATTAAATTCACTAATGCATTTTAAGGAAACTACTTAAATAGAGTATCTCTTGATTTCTGTGGGCTATGTCTCTGACACAGGAGATTTAATGTGAAAGACGGCCTCAGGGCCAGCCTGGTGGTGCACTGCTACAGTGCGCCGCTTGGGAAGCACGGTGGCGCTCCCGCCTGAGGGTTCGGATCCCACATACAGACCGGTTCCCGCTCACTGGCTGAGCGAGGCGCGGGAGCAACACCGAGGGTTGCGATCCCGTTGCCGGTCCCGGTCCGGTACGGGGGCAACACTGAGGGTTGCGATCCATTGCCGGACACGGT
>NW_007728328.1:283699-302045 GCF_000696425.1 Galeopterus variegatus
AAAAAAAAAAAAAAAAAAAAAAAAAAAAAAAAAAAGACGGCCTCTATCTTCCATTTTTATCCTTGCTTAGAAGTCCCTATATAACCATGTGCTTTTATTCACCTGTTCTTCACTATTAATACTCATTCTTAATGAACATTTGATTTTATTTGCTTGTTTTTTCCCCCTTTAGGTGGGCATTATTACTACTCAGGGTGACATAGAGTTTAACATTCACATTGGAGATGTGATATTTTTCCCCATTGGCACTCAGCATTACATTAAGAGCACATGTGATGAGGATTTGCTTTTCATTCTTGCCTTCAGCACTGGAGACCAGGTAAGAATAAACCAGCTTAACAGAGATTGCTGAACTTCAGTAGTCTGCAGAATATTCTGCTAAGCAGTGCGTCTGGACTAAAGAGGGCCCTCCGTAAACATGTGTTAAATGAATGAATGAATGAATGAGCTGCATGAACCAATGTGTGAAGGGAAGGAGAATCAAATAATCTTTTCATTTGGTTATAAAGGGGTTCAGTATATCACATTCCCTCTTAATTCCCCAAATTCTGAACCAACTGGGGAAAAAAAAACTGTATATAGAGATCCGTGAAGTAATCTTTATTACTAATAAAACAGATGTTAGAGAATGTGACTAATATCTTTGGGCAGGTGGGTTTCCTAATATTGCTCCTCAGAAGCCCTCCATGTTGAGGCAGACCCTTGTACACCTTATGGCATAAAATAACAGAGCATGCTCTTTAAAGGTTTGCCAGCTCCCAGACAGAAAGAGGGAGAAGTTGAAGTGAGCGTACCCAATTTATTCTCCCCAAATGTACTGGGGTGGAGGGAAGACAGCAAGAGAAACGGGGGTGGGGACGGGGTGCAGGGAGAGAGAGAGAAATGGAGTTTCTTCTATATGAAAAGAAACTTCAGGAATAGTAAAGTAGCATTTTTTTCCCATCATTTTTAAGTTTAAACAAATCTAATATATGATCTATATTTATTAAGAGAAATTATTCACTGCATTAGTTATTCACTTTAAAAAATTCACCCCAGGTTTCCTTAATTAGATGGAATAATGGGTTTGAGGAACAGGAATAAATTGTAGCAATTAAATTTTTAAAAATCCTTAGGGTTAGGTTATCTTCCGAGGCTGGGTGAGAATTAGATAGTCTGCTTAGGCACCGCTGGGGCAAGTCCAGGAACAGACAGACATGTCTCTTGACTGTGTTTCTTCCTACAAGGAGACCTAACAAGATCTCCAGGGAAGAACACAGAGTGAATTCTGCAGTACCATCAACACGGCCTAAGTCTAAAGGTGGGCTAGGTACTGCTTGGTGATGCTCATTTCCCAGGATGACATCCTACCTTCTTTGAGGCACACTGGCAAATTCTAGCACCTGTTTCCTTGGTTCTCAGAACCTTCCTAGGCATACGTGGCATGGGGTTTGTGGAGAGCTATGTGAGAAGGAGATGGAACTACAAGTTGGCAGCAGGGAGGGAAAAAAGGATTCCAGTGACCCCTACTTTAGGTGTGGGTTACACTGCTACTGCCACCCCCTCAGTCACCAGTCTCTACGGACATTTTAAGAATAAATTAAATCAAATCGAATATACATAGAAAAAGGGAAAGCTCAAGTTAAAATTAACAAGAATTTCAAAAGTTAAGACTAAGAAAAGAGAACTATAAAATGAGTAGAATAAAAATTTTATGTAAAAGTGGAATATTACAAAGGTAAAAAATAAAGAATTAAAATAAATTTGGGAGATAAAATAAATAAGATCTAATGTATCATGACAGGCTAATACCAACAAATTAAACCTCAAAAATATGAAAGAAGGATAAAAATGACAAAGACCCTTAAATACAAGCCAAAAATTAGAGAATACAAATCTTTGAAAATTATCACATATTGTATACATGTATTGAAATATATCTCTGTACTCTATAAATATGCACAATCAATGTTTCAATAAAAAATTAATAAAAGATAAACATTATTAATGAAAAAAGATTGTACTGGGTGTACTGGGTTGAACAAAATAAAGATGAATTCAACGTATCGAAAAAGAGAGAGAGAGAGAGAGAGAGAGAGAATAGAAATACAAGAGTACTTCAAGAAGTTGGTAGAAAAATAGAATTAAAAGATAACATATGAATCTTTCCACGAACTTTTTGAAGATCCCTCTTGTGGAGTTTTTAAATGAAAAGTGACAATTTAAGGAGTGATTCACAACAGGGAAGAAAGAAATGAACCAGAATTTGGGGTAGGAGGAATTTTTTACTTTTATTGCCACCTTCAGGAATGTGTGATGGACACCTCTAGGGAGAATAGTCCTCTATCACCACATCAGAGTGGGAATGTCCCTAATGGGGATATGTTTCGCATAAGGAGTTTGAAGGGAAATAGGAGTGAGGGAGAATGGAGAAAGAGGCAGAGAGAGGGAAACACATACCCAGAGAGCAACACAGAGAGTGCCACGCACACACAGAGGGGCAGAGGCACACAGAGATAGATACAGAAATGCACAGAGAGAAAGAGACGTGCTTATACACACACAGAGACATACACAGAGACAAAGAGAAAGATACAGACAGACATACAAACACAGCCATGCACACGCAGAGAGAGAAAAAAACAGAGATCCACAAATAGAAGGAGACACACAGACATACACACAAAGAGGGGCAGAAACCCATGGAAAGACAGAGACACGGTAGGAGACACACACGAACACACACACTCATCCACAGACAGACATGTACACAGAGGGGGACAGAAAGACACACACATATGCACACAGGGACAGACATACATAGAGACAAACACACACAGATAAATGAGAGAGAGAGATTCAGAGACAGATATACACAGAGATACACACATAACACAGAGAGAAACAGAGAAACACAGTGGGAGAGAGACACACATGCAGAAATTGAGAGAGGCATACAGAGAGAGAGAGAGAGAGAGAGAGAGAGAGAGAGAGAGAGAGAAATACAGCACTATAGGGGACAAAGGCAGACAGAGAGCTAGACCCAGCCAACTGGACATCCAGGCTAGACAGGCCGAGATTCCCAGCCCCGTGGAGAGAAGCCCGTCTCTAGCTTGGAGCACCAGGAACACTTAGTTGGCAGCGAGGTTTTCCTCGTCATGTGCTTTTGGTCATGGAGCTCTGAGAAGCCCTTCTGTCACTAGTCCCTGCCCACAGGAAGACAGACAGTCCTGCTCCCTCCTCAAAGAGAACTACCTCCTGGTAGGACAGAGATCCTTCTGACGACGGCTTCAGATGTCTCAACCCCTCTAGCCATTAGACTTTCCTTACTTCTCGGTGTTGAAAAGGTGAGCTCCCCATGGCAAGGGAAGACTGGCACACAAGTAACCATTTGCAAGAGTTCATAGCTGTGTAAGGTTAGACAGCCAAGCACCTGGCAGTAGTGCAAATGCCTTGGCAGCTGTTAGATTTTGTAGGAGTCAGAGTAGTTTGGTGCTGACATTTCTTCTTTTGATTTATCTTGTCAGCTGCAAACCCTTGACATGGACGATTATTTCCACGCCATGGCAGATCACATCTTGGCCCAGCTTTTCTTCAGGAAGCAAAGTGAGTTTAAGAAGATCCCCAAATTCGCAGAGGACCAGGCAATCAACCTGCCTTAGAGTAGCTGACGAGTTCATATCTATTCTTCCTTCTCCATTCGTTGCTGTTGTTAAAGAAGGACCATCGGGCTAGCGAACTTGGAGCTCTTTACAAAGTGGAAATGGGACAGCAGGGGCAGAGCCAGCCCTGTAGGCGCATTTAGTTCATGTTGATTATAGGCAGTGAATGCTAAGGAACACTTCAGTATACTCTGTATAGATTAGTAAATCTATGGGGCAGCCCTGAAATAATATATATTTTTAATGGATTTTAGTGCATGTATGTATATTTATTTTCCTTTTATTATTTCAAATTTACTACTCCAAATGTAAATCTATTCTTATGCACATCAGTAAAACTCAATACTTTGTGAATATTTTTGTTATTCATCATTGTGAAAGTAAGTAAGGAGGTCAAACTACAAATATACATATTGAGGTAGTGGAACCCAGATATATCAAACCTTGTCTGGAAAATTTAGCGTAGAAACCTAGGCTGGTGATTTTCAACCCTTTTGTTGGCATGAGATACTTTATATCATGCAAGCATTTTCAAGGAGTCACTCCTTGAAAAATACTAGTAGTTACAAACTTATTGTATATGAGCTGAGAAAATATTATTGTTTATAGCTGATAAACTAATTATGAATTCAATATTATCTTTGAATGTATTTGAATTTTATTTATCATATCATTACCTATTTACACTTATTTGTATTCCTATGTTTGAGAAGCACATGGTTTATTTAGTCTGTTGTTAATGCTGGCTGTGTATATGGATTCAAGGACACATTATTATTCTAAAGATGGATAGGGGCTGGTAGTCTCCAAGTTGGGAGTCACTGTCTTAAGTAGAAAAGAATTTGTTTAGTTCTAATCTGTGCTTGGTTTTTGTTTGCAATTTATTTTTACAGGCATTTGGTACCTCTGCAGTTCTGGGCTACCCTATATAAAGTTCTAAAGTAGGTATAGTTGTTTTTTAATACCTTGAACCACCATTCCCTTTCAATCATTCACCTGACACCAAAAAGGATTTTTTTAGATGACTTACGCTGTTTGTTCTTAGGCTACAGATAATCTGTATATTCCTTTTTTCTCTCTCTCTCTGAGTAGCTAGCTCTGCTGACTACAAGTATGGAATACAATAAGAATCAGGAATGGGTCACTTTTAGCAGGGTGAGGTGGCCACCTACATAGTGGACATCAGGAATATCAAAACAACCTCTCTCTGCTCTTGACCGTTTGTTAGTTCATCCATCCATTCATTCACTAAGTATTTACAAGCCACTACTTTCTATAAGCCAAGCACTATGCTAGATGTTAGGGGTATAAAGTTGATTATTAATTCACCTCTGCCCTCAAGAAGCTTACAGCCTATTGAGGGACATAGAAAAGCAGACAGTGATATACTGTAACAGTGCTCTGGTAGGTATACTTTGTAATAAGTGATATATATGTGTACACACATATACAAATGATATATGTGTACATACATACATATAGAAATGAGACATTGAACCCAGCTATGGGGTGCCAGATGGGGGGTATCAAGAAGGTGTTCTCCAGTAGCTCTGAATGGAGACTGACTTAGCCAAAGCATGAAGAGGAAGATGGTGTGTGTGTGTGTGTGTGTGTGTGTGTGTGTGTGTGTGTGTGAAGGCTACTGCAGGTTGAAAGCTGAAGGAGCCAATTATGCCAGGCGTGGAAGTACAAGGAAGCAGTTCACTGTGGCTGGAGGGGAGGCCCCGAGTGGTGAGGTGAGATTGGAGAAGTAGGGAGGGATCAGATCATAAAAGGCCTGGTATCTTTTATAGCCACCTTATTGTAAAGTTACTTTATTGCCTTTTTATTGGAGAGCTAGCTGAGATCAGAGCTTGGTAGCAATGGGAGGTTTGTGCTGGTGGTGTTCGAAGAGACATTATAGAGAATGGGTCACGATCCAGGAGCAGGAAGGTGATTGAGAAGATACAGTGAACAGCCCAAGGGCAATGCGTGTGTGGAAGAGAACGTCCAAACAGAGGGCAAATAGGCACAGAGGCAAATGACAATGTGTGCAGACAAATTTTATCCACAAGCTTGTTTTACTTATGGATTCTTTAATATACTACAAACCAGTTCACAATCTATATTTTTCTATCAGGAAGTATTGTATCAGATTACTGTGTGGTCATTTAGTAGAGACTTTGTGCCTCTTTGTATATTGTTTTGTCATTATTAATCTTGAATGAAATTAGTTTTAATGGTTTTGTGTTTTTGAGGCATTATTGGATTCCCTTTAGGCATCTTTGAAATATGATTTATTGTCACCTAAAGAAAATATGTTATGGTGCTGGAACTTTCTGGGTTTCCTGATAATAATATACTTGAAGCCTGGCTTGAATCCAATCTACAACGAATTTAATAAAGAAAAGTCTTAAAAACTAAAATAAACTAATAAAAACAATTCCATTGGAATATCATTGGTATATTATTTTATGGTGGAGGTATGTACTTAAATTTCACTTGGCTATTCTAATTTTGGTCCTTTTTAAAACTTTGGGATGCTGATATCTGTTTTTTCATACCACTTTATTTTCTAGGGTAATTTCTTCCATTAACACTGAAGTGCTTTTAGGCTTTTCGGTATATCTACTTTATTTATTACAAAAAATCAGTGGGTCGAAGTGTGAATTGCTCAATCAGACTGATATTTGGCATTATATAGTCAAAAACCAGACTTTTAACTGAAATCCTCCTTTAAAACTGAACCCACCCTAACCGTTTATACACACAGACATTCTATGATACAGCCACACTTGATTAATTTGAAATGGTATGAATTATAGTACATAAAATGTTCTTAAATGTTGAAAAAAACTTTAAAAATAGCTTTCTTTTTAACAGAATTTCTGAGTAACTGAATGGAATGAATTTAATCTGAATAGAGGAACTACAGGTTAGATAAACATTGAATGTTCCTTATTGCTTCTAATAGTGGAAGGTGCTTATAAAAAGTTTATTTGTTCCTGTTCTCATTCTTACCTGTTGAGGAGTAAGCAGGCTGCTTTCTACCACCCAATCTGTGCTATAATTGGAAGTAACAAGTGAAGTCTCCTCCATACTCTCCACTGTCTATAGCTTTATGAAACCGGTGTGCTCACTTTGGATCATTGTTCCTCTGGAAAAAAAAAAAAAAGAGGAAGAAACTAGGGAGTCCAGAAAAGAATAGTAATGATTAAAGAAATGGGAAATGGTGTTTTCTTTATCAAACTTAAGTTGGAACTATTTAGAAAAAAGCATTAAGTGATGCCTTAGAATCATAGAACTGTGGAGCTTGTAGAGGCCCTGTGTTATCTAGTCCCTCACTTTAATTTGCAGAAATGGAACTGAGAATGGAGACAGGTAAGTTACCCAGATTGCAAGTAAGATATTTGAGTCCAAAGTCCAGGTATTTTCCCGTGTCTTTCACCATATACCAAAATCAACTCAAAATGGATTAAAGAATTAAATATACACCCTGAAACAATAAAACTCCTTAAAGGAAACATAAGGGAAACACTCCAGGAAATAGGAGTGGGTACAGAATTCATGAATAGGACCCAAAAAGCACAGGCAACTAAAGGTAAAACAAACAAATGGGATTATATCAAACTAAAAAGCATCTGCACAGCAAAAGAAACAATCAACAGAGTAAAAAAACAATCAACAGAGTGAGAGAAAATATTTGCTAAATATACATCTGACAAAGGATTAATATCCAGAATAGACAGGGAACTCAAGCAAATTTACAACAAAAAATCAAATAACCCAATTAAAAAATGGGCAAAGGAGCTGAACAGACATTTCTCAAAGGAGGATATACAGATCGCCAATAGACACATGAAAAAGTGCTCAGTATCACTCAGCATCCACGATATGCAAATCAAAACCACACTGAGATACCATCTCACTCCAGTTAGGATGGCTAAAATCCAAAAGACTGTGAACGATAAATGCTGGGGAGGTTGCAGAGAAAAAGGACCTCTTATCCACTGTTGGTGGGGCTGCAAAATGGTGCAGCCTTTATGGAAAATGATATGGAAGTTCCTCAAAGAAATTGCAGATAGATCTACCATATGACCCAGCGATCCCACTGCTGGGAATATACCCTGAAGAATGGAAATCATCATGCCAAAGGGATACCTGTACTCCAATGTTTATTGCAGCTCTATATACAATAGCCAAGTGCTGGAACCAGCCAAAATGTCCATCATCTGATGAGCGAATAAGGAAACTGTGGTATATCTACACAATGGAAGACTACTCTGCTATAAAAAAGAATGAAATACTACTATTTGCAACAACATGGATGGACTTAGAGAAAATTATATTAAGTGAAACAAGTCAGGCACAGAAAGAGAAATACCACATGTTCTAATTTGTGGGAGCTAAAAATTAATAAATAAATAAACACACAAACAAATAAAGGGTGGGGGGAAGAAGACAGAATAACCACAAAAATTCCTTGAACCGTTTAAGCCAAGTGCACAGATATGATGGGGGGGAGGGGGTGGGGAGAAGGGAACAGATAAAGGGGCATGAAAATCAAGTACAATGTATTTTGAGAAGTAAAATAAAATAAAATTAAATTCAAAAAACCCCCAAAACAAAGTACAGATCTTCTGATCCTCCTGTCCCACCTGTGTAGTGTTTTTTGGGTTACTGTCTTCAAGTGTATTAAAGATTACTCTGCATGAAGCGGAACTCTACATGAGCAAATGCACCATCTGCAGGTGGGAGAAGTGGCTTTTGAGGACTCCAGATCAGCTCGCCTCAGCCAGCACCAGCTCTCTGCTCCTCTGCCGGGCCTCTGACACAGGGGTTGCATACGTCCCGGCTGCTTCTGTACAGGGGTGCTCAGAGCCTCCTGGGATCACGGTTCACTATTCCTGTCTATCTAAGCACTCAATGCCTGCTTTTAATATTTATTTAATTTTTTTAATTGCAGGAAAATATACACAACATTGATTTCCCATTTTAACCATTTTGAGTGTACAATTCAGTGGCATTAAGTACATCCACAGTGTTTGGCTACCATCACCAGTACTCATTTCCAGAAGTTTTTCATCATCCCAAACAGAAACTCTGTACCCATTAAACAGTAACTCCCCATTCTTCCCTCCCCCAGCCCTGAGAACCTCTGTTCTACTGTCTCTGAATTTGCCTGTTGTAGGTACCTCATATAAGTGGAATCATACATGTTACTCAAGGCTTGCTTTTAAGTTCTGGCTCATTTTTAAAATTTCATCTTTACTATGCGCTTAGCATTGTTAGGATTATACAAGAGACATAGGATGTGGCCTCCAAGAATTCGTAATTTAAATGTTTTGTATTTAGTTCTTTATTTCTCTTCCCTCCCTACCCCTACCCTGGATGAACCCAGCACTTTGCACATCATGGGTACTGAAAAGGATGTTTATTTATTCATATTTTGTTAGAAGTCTGCAGTAAAACATATGAAAAAAAAATTAAACCTTGTGCTTTGATATTTCAAGAGAAGACAACACACAGCCTCTTCAGTGGTTCCTATTCCATTGTGAGGTTGACCATGAAAAATACATTAATACTTTATAAACATATAAATAAATTTAACTTTAACAACATGTTATATGGTTTGAGAGAGATAAAGAGAGAAAGAGATTTTTAACTGCGTAAGCGCATAGCTTAGATGAAACCATACAAAGGCTCTGATCCATTCAATTTTTGGCAATTGATTTTATGAAGTTTTTTTTTTCCCCAAGTCTCTTTGTGGTACAAAATTTAACTAGTAGCTCTGTAGTTTTTGTCATATTTGTACTAAATACTAGTCAAATTCACTTATTTTCCTGCACTATGCAAAAGTAAAGCCAACAGCTGTTTGAATTTGTCAGCTTCAAATCCTAATGCAGTATCGAGAAAATCAACAGGATGTCTAACCACTGTTTCAACTTATTCTTCTGGCCTCAAAGGTGTAGAATATTCACTGGGACGCAGTCAACCTAGCCAAAGTGGTTATAACTGCATTTATTTTCTGAATCCTTCTTTACATGTTACAATTGGCATTGGGGCACCGGGAGAAATTTTGGCTGCAGGTGGATGTGGAGGAAGTGAGAGGAAGCTGAGTAATGGCTGTTGTGTTTCTGGATGTAACTTCTGTAACTGCAGTGGCTGCAAGAAGGGGAGTCAGGGTGGTGGAATATAGGGCAGGTGTGGTGAAGTTTTGGCAAGTCTGCTCAGGCTCCTCAACACTGGCAAGTGGCAAAGCCACTCTAGAGGCAGCACCACATTCAGAAAGGACCCCCCTCCCTTCTTGGGGCATGAGAACCATTTTGACTTACAACATGAAATGTTGAAAATTCTGTACATGCAGGCACTAAAACTTCCCGAACCCAACACATAAAGCCCACAAGGAATAGGAGACTCATCTCTGGAAGGCTTACAGGTGGAATGTGGGTAGAAATTTTGAATTGAAGTGTTTGAGACAGATGCTGGTTAGGGCAGCTCCATCTGAATGATGAACTGCGTGCAGGGCTGGGGCCTCAATCAGCAGGCATGCGTTCACAATAGGCATGTAGGAAGTTCATAGGAACTTGAATTCGCAGCTGAAGCTTTTCTCCAAAGTGCCTTTGTTTAAAGGAGAGAAAAATCCCATCCGTTAAGCGTCACAGCCAGATTACTCTGTCACCCGAGATGTTATGGCATCTCAGTAAGTGTTTGGAATGTCACATGGCTTATTGCTGTGTTTTAGAGACTCCCTGCTTATAGTTACCCTTCTTCCTTCACCAAAGGCCACAGTGTGCTGCTGTACTCCTAGCCTTCCAGATCCTCCCCATTGCTTGACCTTACCTTATGGCTGTATTCAGAAAGGCTGTGGGAGAAAAAGGGACCCTCAGAGCTGGGAAGGGACCGTCTAGATCAGCTCATCCAGGAGGTTCAAGCTGTGCTCCTGACAGCACTCTAAGCAGCGTCCTTAGAGTTGGGGCATGGAGAAGGGGTAAGTCAAACTGGGGGTGCTCCATGCCCTTCCCAGATTTCTCTCTGCCTGGCTTCAAACAAAAACAGAAAAGGATTTGAACTCAATAAACCAGTCCAATTCCTTCTTTATTTAGATGAGAAAATTGGGGCCTGAAGAGCTGACTTCCCATATACAAAGCACGTGAGCATGGTGGGGATACAACTGCTCTAGAAATTGATGACATCTGGTTACCTGAAGCCCAGGTCTTACTTGTGGACAAGGGAATTACAGAGCAATAAAACTTGGTAAAGGTCTGGTTTCCTTTAGAGATTTTAACCTTCCCAAAGATGTGCTTGCCACTTTCTTTTGATTCCATTTTTGGAACATAGCTTTAGGGAGTTGTACATGCTGTTTCAGAAATGAATTCAATGGCAACTTTCAACTAGTGCTTCTCATGGAAGTTTTAGGCCAAACACAGGGTACTATGGTGAAGGCTGTTACTTTGCACTTACCTTTAGTGCACAGCTCCATTCATACGCCATAAGGAAGACCATGGTAAAATGATATATGTGCCTAATTCACATCATGCCATTCCTGGATGGTCTCTTGACTTGTGATGAGATCCTTGCTTTCACTCTTCCACCTGGCTAACCCCATCTCTCCTTTAGATTCTCTCCCCAAAACTCTAGACTCTTAGACATACAACTACCTACTTGGCATTTTCTCTTGTTTGTCTAATAAAAAACTCAAACTCAACATGAACAAAGGTGAATTTCTGATCTTCCCTCCTAAACCCATTCCACCTAAGCCTTTTTCATTTGGTTAAAGGCAACTCTATCCTTCCAATTACTCAGGCCAGAAACATCAGAGGCATTCTCGCCTCCTTTCTGTCTCTCGCTCTCCACCTACTCTGTCAGCAAATCCCCTGTCTGACTGGTTCTTGCTGTATCCACTGCCACCAATTGGGCTGAGCCACCATCATTTCTCTCCTGACATGCTTCAGGGGCTTCCTAACTTGACTTTCTCCTTCTGCCTTTGCATTCCACTTTCAGTCTATTCTTAACAAAGTAGAGTGATCTTTTTTATAAGTAAATCAGATCATGTCATCCTCTGTTCAAAACCTCTGTGCAGTGGCTTCCTATTTCACCTAGAGAAAAGCCAGAGGCCTATAAGGCCCTAGGTGATCTATTTCTTTCTACCCTCCACCCCTCTCCATGTCCCACTCCTCCATGCCCTACCGCCATTACCTCTCTGACCTCATCTTTACTACTTTTGTTCCTAGCCACTCCTTCTCAGCCACATTAGCCTCTGGACTGAGTGTCAAACTCCCTTGGCATATTGTATCTTAGGGCATTTATGCTGGAAGTTCCGTCTGTGTGGACACCTCCAGCCATTATGCTAACTCCCTCATACCTTTCGGACTCTGCTCAGGTGTCACCTTCTCAATAATCATCCTAATTAAAATGCAAAAATGGTGGCCACCCCTACATGTGGCCCTCACCCCCAGCTCTTGCATATGGATACCCATGGGAATATTCCTAGATTCCTAGATATAGGGTAGCTGGGTTCAATTTATACACATTTAAAATTTTGCCACCTATTGTCAAACAACCATCCAGAAAGTCTATGCCAATCTACATTTTTACCAATAATGTGTTAATTTTGTTACTCCAAACCTTTGATCGCACTCTGAATTATCATTAAAAAAAAAAAAAAAACTTTGAAAAAGAGTTGTGGAGAGACGTCATCAAGATGGTAGAATAAATGGTCCCAAGCATCACTTACCCCCACAATCAAACAGTTTACAACTATTAAAAAGCAAAGACTGCCAACCTGGGATGGCTGGAGCTTCGGGAAAGAGGAGGAGAAACCCATGAAGTTCATGAAGGCAGGAAAAGCTGTGGTGAGAGGAAAAAGAAACCACTCTGTTTCAAGCCCCACCTGCTTCAGGGCCAGCCTTGTGAAAAGTGAGAAGAATCTACAGCAACAGAGCAGGAGCCAGCAAAAGATGCAACAGAATCCTTTGCATAAAGTTGTCTGGAATCTGCAGGGGAGAAGAGGGCCTTGGAGCACACCCTAGCAGCCCCCAGGCCAGCAAGACCACTGACAGGGTTCCCGTAGACCCACACAGGAGTGAGGAAATGCAGTTACTAAAGAAAGAAACCACCCGCAGGCTGGTTAGTCATCATGAGGGACCTGCATATGACCCACCACATGGGAAGTGTTTGGAGTGCAGGAAAGAGGCCCAGCAGGACAACATTGGGGTTCAGAGTGGGTAGCTGATCTTCCTTCCAATCAGCACAGGCTCACACAGTGTAGACTGGTCAGTGTGATGGAACTGCAGGGGGCACAGTATGCTAGAAAGACTCAGTCCTGGGTCAGAATTTCCACATTGTCCAGGTGTATCTGGCCTCACAAGACCCAGAAGTGATTAAAAGGCCAAGAATTAAAATCCAATCTGCACAAAAAGCCTGACCAAGAAAATTAGCAGCCAAGCAACAATTTAGCAAAACCACGGATCTCAAGTGTTGGTCACCACAATATGTTCCCCCAATTATGGAATTAACTAAAACTACAGACAAGAGATGAAGCTCTGATATTAACCGGTAAAGGTCTAACACCACCAAATAACACCTGTGAAACCTAGAAGAGGTAGCAGTCTCCTCAAATACCCAGGCATCAATATGAAGACACAAAAATTGAAAAAGAGCAGAGAAATATGACACCAGCAAGGAAAACAAATGAAACACCAGCAATGGACCCAGAGAAACAGTGGATTTAAGAGATGTCTGACAGAGAATTCAGAATAACTCTCTTAAGAATGTTCAGGGAGTCATAAGAAAATTATGATTATATATAGAATATTAAATGATATCTGGAAAACAATTCAGGAGCAGAATGAGAAACTACACAAAGGAATTGAATCGATTTTTTTAAAAAGCATAGAAATTCCAGAATTAAGAATACATTATCTGAACTGAAAAACTAAATAGAAAGCCCAAACAGCAGACTTAAACAGAGAAAAGAATTAGTGAGATCAAAGATAGAACATACAAAATTATCAAATCAGAGGCACAAAAAGGAAGAATAAGAAAAAAAATGAAACAGAAATACAGCAAATATGGGAATCACTCAAGTGAAATAACCTCTGTATAATTGGAGTGCCCAAAGGAGAGGAAAAAGGAAGAGATGTAGAAAGCATATTCAGGAAAAGAATGCCTGAATATTTCCCAAGTGTCAAGAAAGATAATAGCATCCAGGTACAGGAAGCTTGGAGGTCTCCAATCATATTGAATCCAAGGAGAAACACCCCGAGGAAAATCATAAACTAATTTTCAAAAACCAAAGACAAAGAAAGAATACTGAAATCAGCAAGAGAAAAGAAATGTATAACATTCAATGTAGTCCCAATATGTCTCTCAGCAGATTTCTCAGTAGAAACCCTACACGCCAGAGGGAATAGGATGATATATTCAGTGTGCTGAAGGAAAAAGACTGTCAGCCAAGAATTCTGTATCCAGGAAAACTAAACTTCAAATATGAAGAAAAAATTTAATACTTCCCAGACAAACAAAAGCTATGAGAATTCATAAACTCTAGACCTGCCTTGCAAGAAATGCTAAAGAGAGTTCTATAATCTGAAAGAAGAAGACACTAAGGAGCAGCAAGAAAACATCTGAAGGTACATAACTCATTACTAAGGTAAGTTCACAGACAATCTCAGAATACTCCAGTGTCATAAGGATAGTGAATAAACCATTTACATCCTTAGTATGAAGACTAAATGATAAACCTAAAAGGCACTGACATATACAAAACCATATGAGACAGGCAATATTAAAAGATGTAACTTGAAATAATAAATTGTCAAAAAGTGGGGGGAGTGATGCCAAAGTGTAGAGGTGGCTTTGGTATTTTCTTTTTTCTTAGATATCAAAGTTAAGTTGTTATTAGTCTAAAATAATCTGTTATAACTTTAACATGTTTTTTGTAAGCCTCATGGTAATGATAACACAAAAACTTATGAGACATACTAAAAATAAATACTGAGAAATAAAAATACACTGCTGGAAAAAACCACTCAATCACAAAGAAAGACAGTAAGATTGGGAAAAAAAGATCAACAAAACAACCAGAAAAAAGAAACAAAATGGCAGTAACAAGTCCCTATATATCAATAATAACTCTAAATATAAATGAGTTAAATGTCAAATTGAAAGACACAGAGTGGCTGAAGGGATTATAAACCAGGAACCAATGATATGATGTCTTCAAGAAACTTACTTTACCTATGAAGACACACACCATCTGAAAGTGATGGAATGGAAAAAGTTATTTCATGCAATTGGAAACCAAAAAAGGGCAGGAGTAGATATACTTATATCAGATAAAATAGACTTCAAGCCAAGAAAAGCAAAACAAAAAAGATAAGGGAGGTCATTATATAACAACAAAGGAATCAATTCAACAAAAGGGCATAACAATTCTAAATATATATGCACCCAGCTCTGGAGCACCCAGTTATATAAAGCAATTACTACAATATTTAATGAGAGAAATAGACTTCAACACATTAATAATTGGAGACTTTAATACCCCACTTTTAGCAAAGGGCAGATCATTCAGACATAAAATTAACCAGGAAACCTCAGAGTTAATCTCCACTCTAGGCTGATTGGACCTAATGAATGTATATAGAATATTTCATCCAACAGCTGCAGAATGCACATTCTTCTCAGTAGCATATGAAGACCACATATTAGGTCACAAAACAAGTCTCAGCAAATTTTAAAAAGTTGAAATCATAACAAATACCTTGTTTTGACCACAATGGAATAAAACTAGAAATCAAAATGAACGGGATACTAGAAACCATACAAGTACATAGAAGTTAAACAACATGATTCTAAACAATGAAAGGGCCAAAGGGGAAACCAGAAAGGAAATTACAAAATTCCTGGAGACAAATGAAAATGAAAACACAACATTATGGAGTATGCATAAAGCAAATGTACTTCACAGGGTCTGGTTTTCCAAAGACTTGCAGTTTCAAATATTGACCTTGCAAAGGACAGGAAATTTTCCCCAGGCTGTAGTCTCTGTTGTAAGATAAAGAATTGTAGCACAGCAAGGTTGCTGGCTCACAGGACAGACAGGTTACTGAATGATATGTAAAGATACTGGGAAATTGCTGTAAGAAGAGAATGTTTGCTAAGATGAAGCTTTTGTTGGTGGATCAACTTAACTTCTTGAAAATTGCATTATGGAATGTCACCATGCTTTACTTACTGAATGTTACCAGCTTCTGTTGTTAAATTTGTTAAACTATACTTAGCAAAAACCCCACCAATGTTCTCATCCTGTAACTTCCTGGTCTGGAAAATAAATGTGCAAAGAGAACCCCAATTCGTGGTTAATTTCCCAAATAGAAGGAATGCCTCTCTTTTGAGGGTTCTGGGAGATTAACCTCTTTTCAGGGCTTCTCACTGCTCAGAAGAGATGGGCTTTGAGTAATCTTTGGTGGCTCCATCACCCAGGGGAAAAGGGGTGACAAATCTGTGGGAGGCAAAGCAACACAACATTCCAGAATCTATTGGATATAGCAAAAACAGTTCTAAGAGGGAAGTTTATAGCAATATATGCCTTTATCAGAAAAGAGAAATGACTTGAAGTAAACCTAACGTTTCACCTCAAGGAACTGTAAAAACAAGAACCAAACCCCAAATCACTAGAAGGAGAGAAATAACAAAGATCAGAGCAGGAATAAACAATCTAGAGATTAAAAGTACAAACTATCAAAGAAACAAAGAGTTGGTATTTAGAAAAGGTAAACAAAATTGATAAACCTTTAGCTAGAATAACTAAAAAAAGAAGAGTCAAATAAATATCAGAAATGAAAAGGAAGACATTACATCTGATACCGCAGAAATACAAAGGATCATAAGAACAACTATATGTGAACAAATTAGAAAACCTAGAAGAAATGGATAAATTCCTGGACACATACAACTTAACAAGTTTGAATCATGAAGAACTTGAAAACCTAAAGGGACCAATAACAGGTAATGAGATTGAAGCAGTAATAAAAAGTCTTCCAACAAGGAAAACCCTAGGACCAGATGGCTTCACTGCCAAATTCTACCAAACCTTTAAAGAAGAAGTAATACCAATTCTTCTTAAACTCTTCCAAAAAATTTAAGAGGAGGAAATACATCCAAACTCATTCTACAAAAGTGCAGCATTAACCTTGTAGAAAAACCAGAAAAAGACACAACAAAAAAAGAAAACTACAGATCAATAACCCTAATGAACACAGACATGAAGATCTTCAATAAAATGCTAACAGAATCAAACAACACATTAAAAAGGTCATTCACCCAGATCAAGTGGGATTAACTCTAGGGGTGCAAGGATGGTTCAACATGTGCAAATCAATAAACGTGATATATCAATCAATAAAATAAAGGGGAAAAAACCGATATAATCATTTTGATAAATCCAGAAAAAGCATTTGATAAAATCCAACGTCCCTTCATGATAAAAACAGCAAATCAGGTATAGAAGGAATGTACCTCAACACTTTAAAAGCCATATACAACAAGCACACAGCTAATATACTGGATGGACAAAAATGGAGGCTTTTCCACTAAGATCTGGAACAAGAAAAGGATGCCCACTTTCTCTTTCTAGTACTGGAAGTTCTAGCCAGCATAATAAAACAAGAGAAAGCAATAAAACTGCATCTGAATTGGAAAGGAGGTCAAACTATCCCTATTTGCAGGTAACTTGATTATATACATAGATTGGCTCAGCTGGATAGAGTACAGTGTGGATAATACCAGAGTCAAGGGTTCAATTCTCCTTACTGGCCTGCTGCCAAAAATACACACACACACACACACACACACACACACACACACAGAGAGAGAGAGAGAGAAAGAGAAAACCCTAAAGATACCACCAAAAATTACTGGAACTAGTAAGTGAATTCAGTAAGTGGCAGGATATAAAATCAATAGCCTTCTTATACACCANACACACACACACACACACACACACAGAGAGAGAGAGAGAGAGAGAGAGAGAGAGAAAGAGAAAACCCTAAAGACACCACCAAAAATTACTAGAACTAGTAAGTGAATTCAGTAAGTGGCAGGATATAAAATCAATAGCCTTCTTATACACCAATAATGAAATAGCTGAAGAAGAAATCAAGAAAGTAACCTCATTCACAATAGCTACCAGAAAAATTAATACCTTGGAGTAAATTTAACCAAGGAGGTGGAACACCTCTACAATGAAAACTATAAAACATTGCTGCAAAAAAATTGAAGTGGACACAAATGGATATCTCCTATGTTCTCAGGTTGGACGAATTAACATCATCAGACTCTCCATATTACCCAAAGCAATCTACACATTCAATGCAATTCCTATCAAAATACCAATGACATTCTTCACATAAATAGAAAAAAGATCTTAAAATTTGAATGGACTCACAAAAGACCCCATATACTTAAAGCAATCTCAAAAAAAAAAAAAAAAAATAACAAAGAGGCGTCACACTTCCTGACTTCAAAATATACTAAAAAGTTATAGTAATAAAAACAGTATAGTACTGGCATAAAAATAGACAAATAGACCAATGGAATGGATTAGAGATCCCAGAAATAAACTCACATACTTACAGCCAAATGCTTTTTCACAAAAGTGCCAAGAATATACAATGGGGAAAGGACAGCCTCTGCTACAAATGGTGCCAGGGAAACTTGAT
>NW_007728328.1:303313-303757 GCF_000696425.1 Galeopterus variegatus
AATGAGATATTACCTCACCTCAGTTAGAATGGCTATTATCAACAAGACAGAAAATGACAAACGCTGGCAAGGCTGTTGAGAAAAGGGAACCCTTCCACATTGTTGGTGGAAATAGAAATTGGTACAACCATTGTGGAAAAGATTATGGAGGTTCCTCAAAGACCTAAAAATAGATTTACCTTATGACCCAGCTGTTCCACTACTGGCTGTATACCCAAAAGAAATGAAATCAATAAATCAAAAAGACACCTGCACTCCCATGTTCATCACAACACTATTCACAATAGCCAGAAAGTGGAATCAACCTAAATGCCCATTAATGGATAAATGGATTAAAAAATTGTGGTATATATACACAAGGGAATACTATTTAGCTATAAAAAATGATATCCTATCATTTGCAGTAACATGGATGGAACTAGAAACCATCATGTTAAGTGAAGT
>NW_007728328.1:304950-307865 GCF_000696425.1 Galeopterus variegatus
TGTTTCCCCACCTCTTAAACCTAGGCTGGCCTCATGACTTGCTTCAGCCAGTTGAATGTAGTGGGAATGATCTTGTGCCAGTCCCAAGACTAGACCTTTGAAAACCTCCCTTGGGACCCTGCTGGGCCATGTGAACACTCTTGCTGAGTGATGATGCACGTGACCCTGTTATTGCTCTCGTCACTTGAGTTGACAGGAGCCAACTTCCAGAGATGTGAGTGAGGTCCTCTGAGACCAGCCAGCCTCTGGCCAAGATGTCAGTAGAGCAGGCGCTGAAGGCAGAGACATGAATGAGCCCAGCCAAGCCCAGGAGAGCTGTTCTGCTGAGTCAGCCCAAATTGCTGATCCACAGAAAAGTGAATTAAATAAACGGTGGTTGTTTTTAACCCCTTAAGTTTAAAAGTTTTGGCTTGTTATGTAGCAAGGGAATTTCAATT
Source organism: Galeopterus variegatus (assembly GCF_000696425.1). Taxonomy (NCBI): domain Eukaryota; kingdom Metazoa; phylum Chordata; class Mammalia; order Dermoptera; family Cynocephalidae; genus Galeopterus; species Galeopterus variegatus. The sequence goes on from NW_007728328.1 coordinate 305,388, forward strand.
TATTTATCCAACAGTTAGTCTATGGTCATCATTACTGGATAGTTCATCTTTTCTCCATGGATTTAAATTGTCACTTTATTCCAAATATATTGTCTTGACTCTGCTTCCGGGTTCTCCATTATGTTCTATATTGATTTGTCTGTACTTGCTCAATGATGTTCCAGTATCTGGGATGACAGGTCTCAGTTTATTACTCTTTTCTCCTTATAAGTCTTAGCTACTCTTGTATTTTTATTCCTTCAGATGAACTTGATATTATTTTTCCACAAAAAGAATGTTGGGTTTTTGATTGGGATGATATTAAAATTATAATTAGAAAAGTATTGGCATTAAAAAAAATTGAACTGTCTCATCTTGAAACATAATATTTTGAATTATTTATTAACTCATATTTTATATATTTCAGAAGAATTTTATGCTTTTTCTCATGGCTTTTTCATACTTATTAAGTTGATCCTTGAGAATTTTATAAAAATAATTGGATTTTTAAAATTACATCTTATTATCAATTATTTTTGCTATTTAGGAAAAATATCAACTTCGGTATATTAATTTCATAACTGACCACCTTACTGAACTATCTAATTATTTTTAGAAAATATTTAAAATTGTAGTTTTAGCTCTACAAATCCTATCATTGCAAATAATAATAACTTTTCCTCCTTTGCAGTGTCTGTCTTATTCTCTATGTTGCTGTTGATCTCACTGGTGCGGTTAGCACTTTCAGAATCATGTTAGAGAATCATGGTGACGGGATCACCCTTTTCTGAATCTTGCCTGTGCTGCTTTCCTTAAACTAGAGAGTAACTCCGTCAGAGCCTCGTTCTTTTATGCTTCCTCCCTCGATCCTTAGTACAGTGCCTCATTTATATTTGACAAAGAAATGTTCACTAATCACTTATTGCGGATCTTCTTTGTGTTAGACGTTATACTAAGAACTGTGTTTGTTAAGATCCCTAGCCTCAGGGTTCTTGTAGTCCGTTCGTATTGCACGGGCTTATGAGTGAGTTAGGACCGTGGCCTAACTAACCCTGGCTTTGAGTCTTATCAGTTGTGGGGATTTGGAAAATTTATATCACCTTTCTAAATATCAGTTTTATCCCCTGAATATTTGGGAAATATTTGGAAAATAGCAGTAACTTTCTCATGAGTTGTGTCAGGAAGATTGGACAATATATGTATGAAAGCATATTGAGGGAATACTGAATAAATGAAGAGAAGTAGAAAATACAGGAAGAGCATCCATGGAGGGGGGGAAACTATGGGCTTAGATTTGGACATGCTGGTTTGGAAGGGCCCGTGCAGGAAGATTGGACAATATATGTATGAAAGCATATTGAGGGAATACTGAATAAATGAAGAGAAATAGAAAATACAGGGAGAGCATCCATGGAGGGGGGGAAACTATGGGCTTAGATTTGGACATGCTGGTTTGGAAGGGCCCGTGGAACTCTAGACGGAATTATATGGTGGGCAGTCGAATATACAGATCTGAAATTCGGAGGCATTTAGATTTATGAATGTGCTACTTAGGTCCTTACCCTTCTCTGCAAGTTATTGGGTCTCCTCTACTTCCCCAGGCTCAGCATAGAGGCCAGTCTACACCTAGCATAGCCCTGCTCTTGCTGAACTGCTGTTTCCAGGAGAGGAACGACCCTCCGCCCTGCAGCAGTCTCCCCAGGTGGTCTCCTACCCAGGCCACAGAAAGCCCCCCTCACCTCGTCGCTGTAAGAGAGTGGGTTCTCTGGAGCATCTTTCAGCCCCCTGGTGCAACACTTGTAATGTTGATTGATGTTTTTCCCCTAAGTTGTCAAGATGTTTTATCTCTCCTGCAAGAGTAGAAAAGCCTTGGGGGTAGTTTTTTCTCCTTATTAATTTTTGTTTCCTCTGCAGTACCAACAATGGGGTATTACACATAGTAGGTGCTCAAATACTTGAATGTACGAAATTGGAGGTTACATAATAAGCATATAAAATAAGAGATGTGCCTTGATAAGATTCAGTCTACAAGTACAAACTAAAATTCATATACAGAAAAATATTAAAATTTAATGTTTTTAACAGTTATAATGGATTAATAGATATTATTGGTTACACATTATTGACGAGAAATTTGAGTCTGAGTGGGTGGCTCTGTATTTTGATGACGTTTTGTGATTAAGATGTCAAGCCTGTATCCAGAGGGCTGAGAATGAAGCCACCCTGCCTCTGGGCGTCAGATGGCGCTCATACACCATCAGTGAAATTTTTGCAAACCACTTCGGTCTGAAGTTTTTGTTTTACAAAGGGGTTAGCTGTAGCTGTAGCGGAAATTCTGCAGAAAAACTGATTTCCTGTAAACTTCTGGGCCAGAGCTCCGTTCTCCAAAGGAGAGCTTAATACACACGCTTGAAAACCTTATTATAAAGCACCCAGCACAGGCCGTATTGAAGGCCAAATCCTCTTTCTGTGAACACAGTGACACTGTCTTTTTTTGCT
>NW_007728328.1:308524-310689 GCF_000696425.1 Galeopterus variegatus
TTTTACAAAGGGGTTAGCTGTAGCTGTAGCGGAAATTCTGCAGAAAAACTGATTTCCTGTAGACTTCTGGGCCAGAGCTCCGTTCTCCAAAGGAGAGCTTAATACACACGCTTGAAAACCTTATTATAAAGCACCCAGCTCAGGCCGTATTGAAGGCCAAATCCTCTTTCTGTGAACACAGTGACACTGTCTTTTTTTGCTTGGTCTTTGTGTTTTTTAAAGAGCTTTCTTACAGAGAAAGAAAAGATGAAAGAAAAAAGCAGAGAAAGAGAGACAAAGAGGCAGAGTATTATTAGGACTGGGAAATCACTATGGAGAAAATCAGGGCAGAGCACTGTGACTTTGGACAAATCACTTACTCTGGGTTCTTCATACGTGAAATGAGGACACTTGACTCAAGAAAGTGAATTTTCCAGTGTATCATCAACTCTCATCTCCTCACTCTGCATGAACCATTGTGCCTTGATCTCTCTCCCTCTGGTTTCTCCCCTCTCTCATTTATGGGGTCTAAAGGGAAGGATTAGGGTCAGTTTATCAATCTGCAGGGATGAATGTTAAAAAAAAGACACAACAGGCTCTGCCATTGAGCTAGCGTCCCTTGTAAGCCTCAGTTTACTTGTCATTACCATGGAGTTAATGACATACTTGGAAAGGTTGTTTTCATAAGAATTAAACAAAATAATAAATATGTGATGAGTCATTTGCTTCCTTATACCTCTGAATAGAAAACAAATGCAGACTAATGCTAACCAAGAATTAGAGTTCAGAACCTTTATGGATTCATTTTCAGTCATTATATCCAAGGTATCACCTCTGTTTCTCTTCAATTGGGCTGGCTCTTTGTGACATGATTGTTCGTCCATTCATTCAGTTATGAAACAAATATTTATTGAGCACCTGCTGTGCTCTAAGAACTGTACTAGGTACTGGTGAGAATAAGACAAGAACAAAATCCCTGACCATATTGAATGTATGTTTTGTGGCAGAAATAAACAATAAATAAACAAATACTTAATACATAATTACAAATATTTATTACAAAAGAAACAAACAGGTGCCATGGTTAAAAAAAACAAAAAACAAAAACATTGAGGGGAGAGATACCTCGGAAGTCCAGACAAAGCCTTTCTGGGGAGGTAAAGTCAAAATACAGAGGAAATGGAGATGAAGGTGTGTAGCTTCCTGTGGAGTAGCCTGTGAAATAATCCATGAACTCAGTACCTGCTGGAAGATTTTTATTTTTAGCATCCTTAAATAGCAAATGCAACTGTATTTATAACAATGCAATATCATCCATTTTGCAGCTTATATTAGCATGTTCTCTTGGGAGATTATATCAAATTTATTTTTTCACCCTAATACTTTGCTTTCAGCCGGGTCCATAGGAGGTGCCCAATAAATGCTTGTTGAATGAATAAATGATTTCAACAGTCCTCCAATGTAGGCAAAGCAGGTAGTATTGACCATCTCAGAGGTAGTTAATGACTAGGGGCAAATCATAGGGTTCACGAGGGAGTGGAGCTAGAATGAAAATTCTGATTTAAAAAAAATTTTTACTCCAATATTCTTTTATTCTAATATTTGGAATTTAAGTTTCATCCTTATATTTATGGAAGTTCTCTTTCATATGTAAGAATTCTTAGGTGAGTGCTATGGTTTGAATGTTCGTCCCCTCCAAAGCTCATGTTGGAACTTAATTCCCAGTATGGTATTTGAAAGGTGAGGCCTGTAACAGGTGATTGGATCGTGAGGACTATGCCCTCATGAATGAGTTAATCCATTCATGGATTAGTGTGTTAGTGGTTTATTGCATTAACCGGGAGTAGACTTGGGGCCTTATAGGGAGAGGAAGAAAGCTTGTGGAAATGTTCTTGCTCAGCACTCGTTATGTGATACCCACGTCACCACAGGACTCTGTAGAGTCCCCACCAAGAAGGCCCTCACCAGATGTACCCCCTGGACCATGAACTTCCCAGCCTCCAAAACTGTAAGAAATGTTTTATTTTAAAATTACACAGTTGCGGGTATTCTGTTATAAGCAATAACTGTGATACGGTACAAACATCTGGCAGAAAACCAGTGCAATCTTGCAGAGAAGAAGTTATTTTTTGGTAACACTGGTGTTAATCCAAGTGGAATTATCCACATCACCTACACTCCACCCA
>NW_007728328.1:310835-313593 GCF_000696425.1 Galeopterus variegatus
TGTTCGTCCCCTCCAAAGCTCATGTTGGAACTTAATTCCCAGTATGGTATTTGAAAGGTGAGGCCTGTAACAGGTGATTGGATCGTGAGGACTATGCCCTCATGAATGAGTTAATCCATTCATGGATTAGTGTGTTAGTGGTTTATTGCATTAACCGGGAGTAGACTTGGGGCCTTATAGGGAGAGGAAGAAAGCTTGTGGAAATGTTCTTGCTCAGCACTCGTTATGTGATACCCACGTCACCACAGGACTCTGTAGAGTCCCCACCAAGAAGGCCCTCACTAGATGTGCCCCCTGGACCATGAACTTCCCAGCCTCCAAAACTGTAAGAAATAAGTTTTATTTTTAAAATTTTAAATAAATTACACAGTTGCGGGTATTCTGTTATAAGCAATAACTGTGATACGGTACAAACATCTGGCAAAGAACCAGTGCAATCTTGCAGAGAAGAAGTTATTTTTTTGGTAACACTGGTGTTAATCCAAGTGGAATTATCCACATCACCTACACTCCACCCATAACCTTCTGGACAGGTATACACCTGCCTATTGCTGATTCTTGGGTGTGTTTCACAAACCAATCATGAGCTCTAAAATTCTAATACTTCTAGGAGTTGTTATTAAAGAGTGAGTCCAAAACTTCTGAGGAAAATACAATGGCATCATCATACATAGTGTAGAAAATCAATCAATATTTTAGGAGTGGAAGATAGATTTCTTCACACATCTATAGTCACCCCTCCTTTGTAAACATCTTTTAAGTAGGAGGTAAGTTCAGAGAGATCTCATGTGTATCTTACATATTGGTGAATTAACAGGTAACTAAAGAAACGTCCGAACAGAACCATTTGAAAAAAAGATCTCTGGCCTGAAAAATCTCTCATGGAGATATGGCTTTGTTTCCTCATTTTAGGCAGAATCTTTGCCTTGCAGCTTTTCTTTAAATATAAGTCTATTAATCAGTCACTGCACTAGATTCTGGGAGAGATGCAAACAAGAATACAAATTGTTTCCACCAAGAAATTCATTCATTCATTCCAAAAGTATCTCCTGAGCACACCCTATGTGCCAGACACAGTGGGGAATCAAATAGCTAAACTATTTTGCTTACTATGGGCAGGCACTGACTGTTCAAAGTGCTTTTTATGGTTTAACTCATAGTCTCACAATCCCCATTTATAAATCAGAAAGGTCCAGAGAGATTAGGTGATTTACCTGAAGTCACAATGACAGGAAATAGTAGTGGTAGGATTCCAATTTGGGAAGTCTGGCTCCAGAACCTGAGCCTTGACAGGGTCGCTGCCTTTGAGGAGCTCCCAGCTTGGTGGGGGAGACAGGAATGGAAAGAGATGAATTTCGAGCCCTGCAGAGTTGTGATAGAGAAGTAGCCAAGGAGGACACCCCTGTCGGGCTGTGTGGAGCTGAGCAGACGTCGACAGAGAGGAGACACTTATACTAGAGGCACAGCCTAGTCACAAACACAACCTAAACAACAAAAGCACTTATTTCCTTTTTCACCTACTTTATTGCTAAGGTGTATCATTCTGCTGAGGTTACATTGGTCATGCAACTCTTAACTATATATATATTTTTTCCTTTTTGTCTTTTTTCGTGACCGGTAATGGGATCGCAACCCTCGGTGTCACGCCCGTACTGCGACCGGCAACGGGATCGCAACCCTCGGTATCGCACCCGCACCACGCTCAGCCAGTGAGCGGACAGGTCTCTATATGGGATCCGAACCCTCGGCGGGAGCGCCGCCGTGCTCCCAAGTGCCGCACCACCGGGCCGGCCCCTTAACTATATTTTAAAGTAATGTAAATAAATAACTGACTGATGGAAGCAATGCCTGACTTTTGGGTTGGAGAGATATGGCAGGTACACCAGACATAAAGAGTCTCACTTTGTGCTTCTGCTTCTCTCTCTTTTCCTCTTAACATTTTTTGTTCTCTGGGTTAGTTGGGAGCATTGAGCCAGAAGTGGAAATCTCAAGACACTGATAGGTCTCCCAGGATTATAGGGACCTATTTATGATCACTAGAAACTACTTTAAGGGGAAAGTGGAGGAAAAAATTCATCCACACCAACGTGAGGATTTTTTTTTTTTTGTGAATTCTCTGCTTGCTCACTGTCCTTCAGATTCTTGTGGCTTTTGTTTCTCTTCCCAGAAGTACAATATAATCACTTATTCTTGCCTGTCTATAGAACCAAAGGACACAGCACATGGCCCACCTTTTTAAGGGAACCTTCCCAGGCGCCTACCACCAGCACAGGTCTTCCACTTCAAATGTCAACCTGTGATGTCTGTAATCTCAAACTCCTAGGGAGCTTGTAATCTCACTACTTATCTCACTATTAAATATGTGCTGCTTTGATTAGCTGATACTTTCATATTACAACCTCGTATTTCTTCTCTTCATACTCAAACTCAGTACCTGTCTCTCAGACTGAAGCTTCCAGTTAGCTATACATCTAGGGTAGGACCTCCTTTTAAAGCCAAGGAAATCTTGAATGTGCCCCTATACATTTTTCTTCTTATAAGCTTGTAATCTAGCCAATTTTCCTAATCCCATTTTGCCTAACAACCAGTTCCCCTTGTGATTAATTCTATTGCTAACACTCTTGCATAAACTTCATTTATATTGAAATTACAAAAATTTATAGGTATCAGTATGGTTGTTGCCACTTTTGAGAATAGTTGCATTGTTTTGTGTATCCTTTTTTAAACTTTTAAAAATTGTCATAAAATATACATAACA
>NW_007728328.1:313891-314734 GCF_000696425.1 Galeopterus variegatus
TTGCATTGTTTTGTGTATCCTTTTTTAAACTTTTAAAAATTGTCATAAAATATACATAACATACAATTTACCATCTTAACCATTTGTGTATCCTTTTTAAATTTCCAAGCTTTTGAGCTAAATAATCTGAATAAATTTCTTTATTTTTATAATTCTAATATTTCCTAAACATACAGGGATCCATATATCATTCACCAAATATATTCCGTTGGAGCATTCTTACCTTCTTTTTGCTGTTTTTCCATAAAAGTGAAAACACATAATGGATAGATACATCAAGAAAATATTTATGTGATAAATTTGTTTCACTTTAATTTTTGTATTCATACTTAATTTTATATCATGAGAGCCTAACTGATAAGTTTCCAGTTATGGCCAACTTTACCCAACTCTGCACATTGTACTTTTTAGGTCCATCCTATTCTAGATTTCAACTGTTATTGATAGTCATACCTGGAGGTGAGTTATTTTTGACATAACATTGAATACTTCGATTTAAAATCTAAATAATGCTAATAACATGAATACTACTACTGCTAATAGCTCACACACGTCAAGCACTTACTATATTGCCGGGGACTATTCTAAATGCTTTACACGGATTGACTTATGCACTGAAAACACTGATCACAGTCAATGTGCAAATACTTTATACTTTCCCATGAGGTTAGATATACAATGGATGCAGCTGTCTCTTGTCCTCTCCTGAGTTTGTTTTCGGGATATAAAGCACAGATATTATAGCTGTTATGAATTGAACTGAAGTATCTTCCCAAAATTCATATGTTGAAATCTTATCCCCCAGGGCCCCAGAATATGACCTTATTTAGAAATAGTTGCAGA
>NW_007728329.1:0-5662 GCF_000696425.1 Galeopterus variegatus
TGTTTATCTCATAGAACAGAATATAACAGCATGAGCCCTGTCTCACGCTGGGACTTTCTTTGTATCCCATCTTCTCTCCTCTGATTTCAGCACTGTGGTCATGAACCGCTCCAGCTAACACTGCCTATGCCCCACCTTTGACAATCTGTACACAGTTTCATTGCTTTCTTCCTCTTTAGCCCACAGAGGTGCATGCCAGGAAATTAACACCCTGGAGATCACTATCAAAATAATAGGAGATGATGGGATTCAGTGGACAAGTGAATTTTACCAAAAATATCTCACTGGGCTTCTGTAAGGGATTGAGCAATGTCCTTTCTTTCTAATCTACCTTTAATGTTGAATAGCAGGATGGTTAGCCAGGTGGATACAGACTTAATGGCCTACTGCCATTTATTTTTACAAAGAAATACAAGATTATTATGTTTTAGGTGTCTTTTCTTTAAGCAATGGTTCCAAGTCTGTCAATACCTGAAGATTTGGGGTGACTTTGTATCCAGAGACAAGCTAAATAGGTAGGCATGCTCCACTGTAATTTTACCCGATGAAGTGGTTGGCACAGAAATGGAAATAGCCATCAAACACAGAAGATTGCTTTTGTGGAATTTCTCTGTTTTATGTGCAAAAGCTTTTATTTTCAGAAACGTTTTCTGTCTTTTCCTTTTGGAGGGATCAAATTCACAACTTGTTCTTGAGTCTCTTTTGCTTAAATTGCCTTAGAATTAAACTGTAAAATGCCTTGTTTTCTTCAAAGCTCCCACATCCTGTTCCAGTGGAATTCCTGGAGAGACCAAGGGCTGACTCTCAGAACAGACAGCACCAAAGGGCCTTCATTAGTTTCTCAGTCAAACCTGCATGGTGATTGACATTACACATGTCTAATCAGTGCTTCATCTTCCATTCTTTTTCTGACAGATGCCCACAGGTAGGAAACCATGTTACAAGGGAGAAAGCTTCAAAGGTAGATGCTGAGGATCACATGATCCAGCAGAATAGAAGCCCAGACAAAATAACCCCACATAAAGAACTCCTGGAGTTAACTACCTCGATTTTCCGTGGATACCACTAGATGTAGCAAATTGCAGAGCAAAGCTCCTATTCAGCTCTGCATACCCTCCTGGAATCTCATCGTTTCTCCAAAACCGTCTGATAAGTTGCCTTCCTGTTACTAATATTTCCTCTGGGAAGGTGTTATAGATCACTCTCAGAGTTTGTTCCTATACAAAATCAACTCAAAATGGCTAACCATTCACTTCCTATAAACTCCCTGAATTCCACACCCATGTTTACTCTTTGTCTTGCTAATAAAAGTTTCCACTATAGCTTTTCCAATACACCAAAGGAAAACAACACCAATGGCCACCAACAAGACTGGGCTGTCTGGGAGAGTGATGTTTAATTATTAATAAAAAAAAAAATGAAAAACAACATTACAGTTTCATTCTTTGAGAAGGTAACTATGATTTTACCCTATTTCTTCAAAATAGAAACATGTATAGTGCAAATGGGAAATTAGTTGTTTAATTATTAATAAAAAAAAATGAAAAACAACATTACAGTTTCATTCTTTGAGAAGTTAACTATGATTTTACCCTATTTCTTCAAAATAGAAACATGTATAGTGCAAATGGGAAATTAGCTTGTGTCAATAACAATCATGGTGATGCGTTCAACCCATGCCTAATGCATCCATCTGTATTAAAAACCATTTCAAGTTTGGAAATAAATGAAGACTCCTCCTCTCTTCCCCAAATAAGAGCAAACAGAGGCTCCTTTTCCTGTCATAATGTATGTTGTGATATATGGTGTCATATATTAGTCCATTTCTGTTGTTTATAACAGAATACCTGAAACTGGGTAATTTATAAAGAAGTAGAATTTATTTCTTATAGTTTTGCAGGCTGGGAAATCCAAGGTCCAGGGAACACATCTATTGAGGGCCTCTTCTATGGGGGTCAGGGCGTCACATGGTGCAAATGGGCTGAGCAAGAGAGAAGTAACCTGCTCACTAACTCTCCTTATAAAGCCATCAGAACCATACCCACCACTCCATGATTGAATCAATCCATGCAGAAGGTCACAGTCCTCATAATCTAGTCATCTCTCAAAGGCCCTACCTTTCAAATACCATAATTGGATTTCCTACCCTCTTAACACTGTTAAAGTGGAGGTCAAGTTTCCAATACATGAACTTTTGGGAGACACACTGACCCACAGCATATGGTCTGTTCATTGTCTCTTTGTATACTCAGCCTATTAAGCTCATTTGCAAAGCCCCAGCATTTTTAAATGATTACCAGCTAGGATTAGTAATGAAATACTTATAAAAGTAAAACTGATTTTAGAGAAATTGTGAATGGCAAATCTTTTTCTTAACTAAACCGATAGAATTTTAGAATGGTTACATATATATAACATATATATATATATATATGATGTTATAATAATGATTATTGTTGGCTATAGGCATTAGATGTGTTAAATTAAGTTTGGGCTGAATAGAATTTTAGAATGGTTACATATATATAACATATATATATATATATAATGTTATAATAATGATTATTGTTGGCTATAGGCATTAGATGTGTTAAATTAAGTTTGGGCTGACATAGAGAATTGTAATCTAACTTGATGTGCAAACAAACTGGAATCTACTCTTGTAACAAGTAGCCGAGTCCCAGCCAATCACAGGCAGCCAACCGTTCAAGCCCAACTGTTCACAATTAAGGCAAATGCCCAGCTGTAACCAATCCAGCTGTTTCTGTACCTCACTTCCGTTTTCTGTACACCACTTTCGTTTTTCTGTTTATAAATTTTAGCCAACCATGGGGCAGCCCCAGAGTCACTCTGAACCTATTCTGGTTCTGGAGGCCACCCGATTTGATAATTGTTCTTTGCTCAATTAAACTCTGTTAAATTTAATTTCTCAAAAGTGTTTCTTTTAACAGAAGATATCTCAGTGGTATCTTGCATATTTGGGGCCAATTCTTTAATTTTCTAAATAAGAAAGCTGGAGAACAGGAAGTTAAATTGACTTGCCCAAGGTCATACAACTTGTAGAAGGCATGATTCAGACCACTTTTTCCATGCTTAGACTAGACAAACTATGGTGCTATCTCTAAAATATTTTCACATGCGATATTCTCAGGAGAGTTCCTCTTCAATTAAGCTTTACTTTTGTTAAATAAAACTTATAGGAGGCCATTGTTTTGGACTTAGTTGCTGCACTGGGCTCCAAAAGATCAGACTAAAAATAGAAATGGACTCACCTCTGATTAGTCACTTAGGCTGTGGTCTGACCTTCTGAGAAATCAGGAGAGAGATAACAGACAATTTCCCAAACAAGCCAGTTTAAGTCTTCAGTGGGTCTGAAAATGGAGTTCCCTCCCCTTAAATCCTTACACAAAAGAGAGAGCCTGTAATAATCCGTTCTTTGCTTATTCTTCTATCTCCCTGTCCTCACCTTACAAGGAAAGCAACTTTGAAATGACCAATCTGCTTTTTGTTATTTATTTCTGCTTTCTTCAGCCCTTTTTCTGTCTATAAAATCAACCTCTTTTGCTCAGGTCATCCCACCTTACAAGGAAAGCAACTTTGAAATGACCAATCTGCTTTTTGTTATGTATTTCTGCTTTCTTCAGCCCTTTTTCTGTCTATAAAATCAACCTCTTTTGCTCAGGTCATCGGAACACTTATTCTACTTTATGGAAAGACGAATTGCTTTAAAGCTCATTGGCATCTATAACTAAACATGTTGTAATTTTATACTTTAAATTTGAAATCCACATGTTAAGTATGTTAAAACTGGAGTCTGATTCATACACAAAACTTTCACTTGGCATTGTGTTCATTTAATGTAAACTATTTCGCTCTCTATCTAAACTGTTAATGTCCGATTCTGCATAAATGTTGGAACAGGACACTGAACAAGTGAACAGAGATTGTAAGATTTATTATACGATCCATAGTAACACATCTTGAGAGGCACGCGGAACGTTTGCAACGTTCCCAACCTCAATATTTACTGAAGTTGCCAAAAAGCAATTATTAATTAGCTATATTTAATAATTTTATAAAAACATAAGGTGAAACGTGATCTTATAATTAAAGATAAGAGAGTCTTTAGATAATTGTCTATGTGGGGTGGGGGGAGGTTTTGTGGGGGAGGGCGTTACTTAAGCATTACTGATGCTCTGCAGCAACTCCTACCTGCCCTCCTTTGATTTAATATGCATTTTCAAAGAAGTTAAGTCTATTTCTAGAGAGGAAATCTAGCAAACAAAGATCAAAGTGTAAATGTATGCAAATGCAGTGCTTCACCTTAATTACCTAGCTAGTGCTTGTCAGCAGCCTCTTCCATGATTTCGCTGATTAGCAAGCCATCTCAAATAATTATTATTTCATCTACAATTACAATGACTCTGAGCCCTGGCTTCCATCCAGCCTAGCAACTGCGCTGCCTTCTACCAGAGTCCTCTTTTCTGGAATTATGCCACATCATACAGCCCTAATTAGCAGCGACTCTATCTCATGTTTAAATACATCTCCTTAAACTCTTTCCTTAATGATTTTGCAAGCCAGGATCTCTCAGCTTTTAAAACTAGAGAAGTTCCTAAAACTGGCAAGTCGAGTCTGTGACATGGAGAGGAAAATCTTCTGTGTGATCATTTAATTTCCAGCACGCACCAAATTTTTCAATTTGCCATAGTCCCTGTTTTGGCTTTCAAAATTCACATTTGTGGACTGAAATTAGAATTCTCAAAATACTCAAAACAGTGTTCCAAGAAAATAATTTCAAAATAATTACATGATAAGATGGAAGTGTGGAGATATGTAAAATTAGTGTGTAAAATCAGTGCATTCCTTTGTTAGGTATAGAAGGGGCTAAAAGTTACATTTGACTCTCAAGAGAAGTGAATTGACACAAAGTGGTATGTGATTTACAAACTCAGACACTAATGTTAATTAAACCTGGTGAAAACCCACCTCTGTAGCAGGGGGTGGTTTGTTTGCCATTAAAGAAAAGCCTCCCCCCTCTTTTTTTTTTTTTTTTTTTTTTTTTAAGCAAATTCTTTCAGCTCATTGCAGAAAGAGGAAGGAAAGGGCCCTAGCCTCTGGTAATATTTAATATATATTTGTTGAGTGAATAAAGAATAAATAAAAGAATGCCCACATGAATAAACGGCTACAATGGCAACCAAAAAAAAGATGCATAAAATGTGAGTTGAATGAATTCCTTACCAGAATTTTGGGGGATGAGAACGAAGGGATATTGATTATATTCTTGCATTGGTTACATTTATTGGCAAAGTCTATCAAAATTTTAAAATCCTTTCATAATCTTTGTAGGGTCCACGTGGTACATATTCACAACCTAGATTCCCAACATCTTATTCTCCCACTACGGGGTATTGCTTAATATAAATGACCACAGGTGCCACCAGCTCATGGTGTGAGCAGGGTCTTGGGTGAGAAGCTGCTGCTTACCAGACCTCTAGCAAACACTTTGTGCCTTGGTGAGCTTCTGTTTTCTCATCTGCACTATACAATTCACTTTGCAGAGTGGCTGGAAGGATTAACAAGTTCAGGTAAAGGCCGTCCACAAAAGTAGGTATTGTCAATTGAACCCATCTGAATAAAGTCTCCTTTTATTGACACT
>NW_007728329.1:5935-7683 GCF_000696425.1 Galeopterus variegatus
GCGCCATAATCAATATCAGTAGACATGGTGATAGGGTTGGAATCTTCTTGCACCATGAACTTTGGTGTGCCCCTCTGTTCCCCACCATGCAGTATGTTTATTACTATTCAATTGGCTTTGAGCACCAATGCTGCTGTGCCCTCAGCTGAATTTAGAATTCAAGTTTCTAAACCATTACTTTATAATCCAAATAATGCTCTCTCATTTTTGGTTCAAAGTAGATTGGTTCTGTTCTTTGATAGATGAGGTATATTAAACAAATTTAAGGAAATCTTAATTTGGGTGAATTGCCTTTTCTGCTAGCACTATAAATTGAGAAAAGCTCATTTTAAATGTTGAAAAATTACCAGTGGGTATATTTTCAAGGGTTGATATTCTAGGTGAAATTAATTTAGAATATTAATCAATGGTGAAATAGTTAATGGAGTGTTTCTCTTACAGAAATAGTCCACTTCTATGAAACTGCCATAGTTTCAGTGTAGACTATATTTTGCAATTTTTTGCTGAAATGTCCTTACTAAGTAGTCATATAAAATGAGATGTAATTTTAACATATTTTTATAAAGATTAATTTGCTTCCGATATTATGCTGCTTCTCAAATGTAACATGAGAAATTGTCCAATATTGTAAATTTGTGCCCTTTTATCTATTTCAAAGTTTCCTAACCAAACTAGGAAATCTGTAAGAAACAGCTCAATATGACAAAGCCATGTTATTCTTTATGTGTGATGGAGTGTACAAACTTGCAAATGAAGTGATGTTTACTATATCCTCATTAGTGGAAACAGAATCTGCCTGAAAATAATACTTATGCATCGTGACAAAGACACAGTCAATCTTCTCCTGCTAAATAATAATTATTCACACTCTTCGTACACAGTTGGGCTGATAAAACAGAAAGAAGAAAGAAAAAAAAGTGAGGTGCAGGGTAATAGATCTGCAACATAACCAGTGCCATCTTAGAGAAGCCCAAGTACAAAATGGCACCATCCACCTCCTGCCCTCCCCTCCCCAGTTCTCTCTTAACAAGAAGCCTCATGGTTTTGAAGAAAATGAAACTTTCAGCATTTCCGCATGCACAGAACTCTCCATCCCCATGACCTAACTCNCCTAAAATGTGGTAAATTAATAATCTATTGGCACTAGCCTCTTGTCGTGGCACAAAATTCCAATTAGACAAATTTTCTTCAATTCAGAGTCTAAGGGGGGAAAAATCACTTGGAATTTTGAGTATGTTAGCGGCCTAGGCACACCTATGCCTCCTTTTGCTTGCTTTTTCTTCTATTTTGCTTTCAATAGAGGTGGTTGTGGCTATAGCTTCCTGCATGTACCCCTCACTCTTATTATCAGAAAGATGACAAGGTTGGAGACATCTACTCTCAATGTGAAGTAGGGGAAGTCACAGATCAGAGCCACCTGAGCCCTTTTCTGTCAACATGTGCCCTTCATTGAAAAGCTCTGAATAGAAATCCTCATCCCCTAGTCCACCCTCCATCACCACACCGGGAATCACTCATCTATCCCCTATACCCTAACCTTATGGACGAAGAAATAAGTTCGGGAGATTGCTTCTCTTCTGGTGTTCCAATGAGGAACGGAAGAAACGAAATGAGAATCCAAGTTATGCAAATCTAATTTCAGTGATGATGTGTATGTCTTTTAATGATCTGTGAGGATGTAGGAGAAGCGCCATAATCAATATCAGTAGACATGGTGATAGGGTTGGAATCTTCTTGCACCATGAACT
>NW_007728329.1:9208-11063 GCF_000696425.1 Galeopterus variegatus
CATTTCCGCATGCACAGAACTCTCCATCCCCATGACCTAACTCAATCCCCACCCCGGAATTCCATCACCCAGCTCTTGGTGCCAATATACCAATATAAGCTCTACCACCCCCACACCTGGTGCTGTCCCCCACTTTCAGGGCAGCTCTGGGATGTCCTCCATTTTAGTACAGCCTGGCGGATTTTCTTCCTTTAATAAAGCTTGAACAGTATTTGGCATCTCGACTCACTTTCTTTCACAGAGAAGAAAAAGAGATAAAATGAGCAAATGAGAATATGAACAGCATTGTATTTTGAAGTACAACCTTAGGGTCAGTAGGCCAACGAATTGATTCTAAACTGTAAGTCAAAACAGTATAGAATGAGGGTCAAGCTTGCAAAGACATACCCAGCTTTGAGAAAGGAGGACGTTATTCAGTGTGGTCAAATGGGTTTGAGGATCAACACATGCAAGTATTTCTGACTATAGAGGAAATGTAAAAATCCATTAAGTCGGATGCTTATAATTTGTGCATGTTTTCTGTGTGTGTTCTAATTAAAAAAAAATTGACGTAAAATAGAATTAAATAAAAAGATTGCCACTCATGTTCCATAAAATCTTCATAAGTTTGTTAGAGCTCATGGTGCACATTTCACACAGAGAAAACCAAACCACCAAGCATGAAGGAAACCCCAAGTCCAAGACACAGATCTGGGGTATCTCATAACTAGTCTATAGGTTTAGAGCCCATATAGAGGTGGTGAAGGCCCTAGGAAATATGCCAACAGTTTACAAAACAGAATAAGGGCCATAAAAAGATTCCATAAAAAACCTAAAATAAGCATATTTAAGACGCATAAAAGGATAAGCTTTTGAGATGTGAAGGTACCCAGTAAGGTTTTCAGAGAAAACCTCCCTGATCAGTGTAGAAGGAGACGTTGAATTCAGACTACATATAACATGAGAAGGGCCTTTGAGGGTCAGTGAGTAGGGCCATCACCTTTGCAAGGACAGGTAACCTCTCTGATCTCTGTTTTTCCATAAGTAGTTATAAACACATTAGAACTTGGAGTGGTTAGAATAGCTAGTGCATGCCTCAAGAAAGTCAAATCCTCAAGATGATGTTGATTAATGAGAGTTCATGTTAACCAAACAGATATGCCATATTAGACCCTGGGCAGCTATCATCTCTTCTAATAATTTATTTTTTTTAAATTGACAACAATGGCATATGTTAATGGTATATAACATTGGTATATGTTAATGGTATATAACATGTTTTGAAATATCTACACGTGGTGGAATGGCTAAATCAATCTAATTAACAGTTGGATAACCTTGCATACTTATTGACTTGGTGGTGAAAGTGCTTAACATCTACTCTCTTAGCAATTTTCAAGTGTACAACATTGTTACAGTTACCATGGTGTGCAGTAGATTTCTTGAACTTATTCCCCTGTCTAATTGAAATGTTGTATCTGTTGGCCAACAGCTATTATCTCTTACTCCTCCTGGTAACAGCATGAGTTAGATTCTATTGTAGGTACATCCTGCATATGGTGGAAATATGGCTTTTGGAGGTGGAATTTCTTAGAACAGCTTCTCAATACTGGCATTCTGACTCCAGAACACACAGCTGTGAATTGTAATGGTATAGTAACTCTGCATGGAGGAAACAGGAGGGGCATCTAACATGGTGTCAAGGTGTTTATCCTGTTCCCACTAAGGAATGGCCCTCCCTGTAATCTATGTGGTTCTATTGGGATCATGAGGACTGTTAAGCATCTGTCTCCCATCTACAGAGATGGTCCCTGAGCCCTGGTGGAACTCTCAGGTAAAGGTATGCACCTGTCTGCAAAATCCACAGGAATGCTCC
>NW_007728329.1:11558-13078 GCF_000696425.1 Galeopterus variegatus
GTCAAGGTGTTTATCCTGTTCCCACTAAGGAATGGCCCTCCCTGTAATCTATGTGGTTCTAGTGGGATCATGAGGACTGTTAAGCATCTGTCTCCCATCTATAGAGATGGTCCCTGAGCCCTGGTGGAACTCTCAGGTAAAGGTATGCACCTGTCTGCAAAATCCACAGGAATGCTCCTCAGGGGCTGGACCTGGCTAATCACAGTGGCTTCTTCCTCTGACTACCTTTGTTGGTCCCAGAGGTGGGGCATCACCTCAGCAGGTGCAGCCAGTGTCCTTCAGAGGAATTTTGTCTACAGACGCTGAGTGAGAGCCTCTTCTGTTAGAGTTGCCATATATTAAAGGAGATTCCTTTGAGCTATGAGGGGTCATCTTTCTAGAAATCTATCTGTTCAGGGGAGAACCTGGCCAACTCCAGAAGGAGGCAAAAATGGGCTGATGTGATAGAACTAACAGATGGAGGAGTGATCACCTTCCAGAGTTTTGGGGTCCAGTTGGCCTGAGCATTCTGGCTCTACAAAATGATACAGTTCCTTTTCTGATGAAGGCAGTCCCTTGTAACCCCCATGGCCTCACTAATAAATTATAGTGGGATGTACCTTGATATGTACATTTGAGGCATTTTTGGAACAAGTTTTTTATTCCCATTCTTAGTGAAATTGCGTGTGTGTATGTGCGTGTGTGTGTGTGTGTTTTGTACACGAAATATATTTTAAGGTATTTGCTAATCCCTGGGAGAGATGGAAATTTATAGCTAACAAAACTGTACAAGAAAAAGAGAGCTGCGGGAATAGTGAAGATTCAAAACACATTCTGAAGTGTGAGCAACCTCCCAAAGGCAGAAATTAAAACATAAAAGCAACGTCATTGTACGAGTGTTCTTAGAAACCTCAGGTCACAGTATAACTACAGGGAGTTAAAAAAAAATAGCAATTATAATTAAAATCTCTATCATCTACAGTTCGGTGAATAAAATCAGCTTCTCGTACACACACAGCAATACTGGCTCTGGCGGGGCAGAGATTCTTGTTTCTGTGTACGTTGCTGTATAATAGCTCACACCCAGAAAGATGTTTTCACGCGGTAGGTACTCAATGCATACGTGCTGAATGAATGAGTTATGTAGGATTCTCAATAGGTTCTACATTTCTCACCAAGCAATTCCAAAGTTCTGCTCTATGGTTTGAGTATGCTATGACAGAAATTATGTGTCCTTAAGGAGTTTACCTTATGGACGGACACAAAAGGTACACACTCACCATAGTGTTTTTGTGTTTGCAGACGAGGGACGGTGAGCAAGATATAGCATGAACCAGCAGGCAAGGATGTAAAGTCATTGTACCAACAAATATCGCACTTGCCACATGCATTCACGAAGAATGGATTTGAGTTGGGGAACAAAAGAAATAAGAGCAAATCCTAGAATGAAAATAAAAAAGAAGAGGAGGGGAAAAAAAAAAAAAAAAAAACATTCTCCAGGGGTGGCAAGTTTTGACTTTCTTGGCCCAACAAAGAAGTTG
>NW_007728329.1:13473-14557 GCF_000696425.1 Galeopterus variegatus
AATTACATGAAAGAGAGTATTGCTGTTCATCTTATGCTTTCTCTGCAATTCTCTCCCCCACGGGGTCACATTAAAGTCTGCATTATAAAGTGATTTTCATATCTATAATCAGATGCATAAAGGCTTATACTTCTTGCATCGAGGTTACGCTCTTCTCTTCAAGATCACTATATGTCGAATTTCAAAATAAATTCCATGACTAGAAGCCTCTTTGGTTAGTGCATTTTAGTAGGCATTGCAATGTTTGCGTGCTTTGGAAAGCAAGGTTACACGGCTCTCCTGACGGCAACTTGGGAGATAATTACTGCGACCAATGACGAACATTTTTAAGGGAGCGATTAAGAGAGATTCATTTATTCTCTTTTTATTATAAAAGTCAAGGTGGATTGGCAAATAGATTGCCTTCAGATGACACAATGAGCGGCTACCTCTTTTCTTGCCAATAATCTACCTGGGACCAGCCCCCTCTGGTTCCCTCTCCTCAAAGGAAGGGCTGGCATAGAAATAACTTCACTCAGGAGTCCCAGCTGTGGCCTGCACTGTCATACAACCTCGTCTCTAAGCTGACCCCAGCGCCAGAGTCTGTTATCCACTGACAGAGCCCCACAAACACCTGCACTGTCCCATGCTCACTCAGTCACCCCGGGCCCCTTCCCCAGAGTCCCTAGAAAAGGAAAGAAAGGGAGAGCTGTGCTTCCAGAACGTGCCCTACTGTCCAGCCCCAGGACACCTTTTTGTGGGATGGTGAGGGACTGCAGAATGGCATGCAGCCTGCCCTGCCTGCTGCTGTGCCTGGGAGGAGTCCCCATCTCCCTGGGGTGACACCCAGCTGTTTGTGGGGGCGCTTCACCCAACAGAGAATTACTAATAGGGTACAGTTTGGAGAAAGAAATTGCAGGTGGACACAGGAGGTCTAAAACTTAATGTACCTTGAAGGAAGATCCCAGTATTTCTCACTGTTGCCTCAGAACTCAAGGATATAGCATCGAAACATGGAAATACTAATTTCCTTAGTAGCCCATTCCTTGGAGAGTTGTCTACACATTTATATGAAGGATAAACAAATGGTTTTTAAGATGACCTA
>NW_007728329.1:14839-17482 GCF_000696425.1 Galeopterus variegatus
CCTTGGAGAGTTGTCTACACATTTATATGAAGGATAAACAAATGGTTTTTAAGATGACCTATTTAGAACCTGGGTTATTTCAAATTATTAACAAAAATTGGAAACAGTACTGCTTTTTATATTGCTAGATATACCCAGATGATATATGTATGTGTGTGTGTATGTATATATATATAAAGGTATTTCAAAAAGCCCATGAAAAGGTTCATATTATTTTTTATTTCTCTTTTTCCATGATCTTTCTAATGTATCCCTTTTTGAAGTATATATATATTCATGCACATGTATGCATATAAAGCATTACATATATGTGCCATATATAAAATGCATTGCATATATAATGTACAGATTACAATGCAATAGAAAACATTATAATATTATTATATGCATTATTATATTTATGCATTGATTATATATTTATGCATTATTATTATATCTATGCATTGTTAGATAACAATTATACAAAGTATATCATGATGTGTATTATTATAATAATTTATAATTCCCTCTCTCTCTAGAGGGGAAGAGACAGAGATTACATACTATGTATATATAAGTATAGTTATATTTATATATATTTCAATTTGAAATTCAACTTTTCTCAAATACCTTCCTCAAGAAGATCTTAGCCTAAAGGTTGACAATTTTTATATGTAGCTCAATCAAGAAGAATTCGTCCTCCTGTTATTCTCTGTACACAGAACCAATATCTTTTTTTCAGCACTTTAGCTAATGGGAATCACAGCCATGAAGAGCACATTCTAATAAAAGTGTCCTCTTTCATTTTATTTTTAGCAGTTCTTTCGCGTAGAAAACTTTCAATCCTCTCTGAAGCTTGCGAGTGGCTTCTCTGTGGCCTCTGCCCACATCATTGCTCTACAAAGTCCTCCTTTTTGGTTCTGAATAAGCACAGTTGATCCTCTGCTCAAAAAAAAAAAAAAAAAAAAAATGGGGGAAAGGTAATTTGTTCACCCTCTTAGTTCTAAAGACACCCAGTGAACCTCTGGACAAGTTTTAAAAATCCAGATATCCTTGAGGCAGAACATCCCATGACAAAATGAAAACAGATACTTTGAAAGTGGGGAGAGAAGACTCAAGCAGACAGAAATCATAAAATCTAAATAAATCTCAGTTAAAATTCAGGCAGGGTGAATTCATAGCATAGGATAATGCACAATGGTTAACACGTTTCTAAGATCTCTATAGCAGATCTCTAAAAAATCTCCGTCAGTGGGATTTATGGATGGCCCTTGCAAATGGAGAAAGCCCCCGAGACCCTCCTTCCATCAAAAGCCAGCACTAGAATGTGGCCGGCCACGCGACGGTTGCCTCATGCTTGCAATTCACTCAAGGTAAAGTGTCGCCCTTGGTGTGTCCCCTCAACACTACAGGGCAAGGGAGTCTCTGGCTATTCCTCACCTGCCTGAGCAGACCTGGTTTATCTTTTTCCTCAGAGGAAAAGAAAAGAATAGCAAACACTGTGAACAGGCAGCTCTCCCTAGATATCATTTTCTGTTCACATTTATCAGAAATAATCACATCTGCTTACTTGCTTATCCATTAAACTCAACTCACCTGCAGATGAGTTACCCAGTTTGACTCTTAGTAGACCTAATGGCCCAAACTTTAAATTCCCATTCTTTTCTGATGAGTATATTATCTCTAAATTCTGACCATGGCTGTGTTTACAATTTCTTTTTAAAATAACAGCGAACACTTACGGACCATTAACTATACATGAAGCATCATTTTATTTCCTGTGCAGGTATTAACTTGCTTAGTACTTTGAATATCCCCTGGACATAGATTCCACCACTTCCTCATTTCACATTTGAGTCACTGAATAGTAGGCATAAAAAAAAAGCCTGCCTAAAATTATGTGTTTAGGGAAGGGATACACTGGTATTAAAATCTGTGGCCTCCAAAATTGTGACCATGTCCCCCTCCAAGAAGTTTCCTTTCCTTAATCCCTGTAACTGTGAATATATCACCTTACCTGAGAAAAGGGGCCTTGCAGGTTGACCTTAAGGTAGGGAGATTATTTTGGATGGTCCAGGGAGGTTCGGTGTAATCACATGAGCCCTTAAAAGCAGAAGCAGAGGAGGAAGTCAGAGAAATTCAAAGTACAAGAAGGATTTCCTGGCTCTGAAGATGGACTGGGCATGAGCTAAGGAGTGTCGATAGCCTCTAGCAGCTGAGAATGGCCCCCCTGTTGAAAGCCAGCAAGGAAACAGACATTTTAGTCCTGAACAAGATCAGAAGCAGGTTCTCCCCTCTGAGCCCAGTCCAGACAACACCTTGAGGTCACACACGTGAGAACCTCAGCAGAGAACACAGCCAAGCCCACGTGGTCTTCTGACCTACAGAACTGTGAGATAACAAACTACTGCTATTTTAAGCTGCTAAATGTGTGGCGATTTGTTATGTGACAGCAGCAATAGAAAACTAACACAAAATCTAAGCAAAGCAGTTGCAGAACTGTTGCTATTCACAACGATGCTTCTCCCATCCCCACCTAGATGTTGAGATGCATGTTCAACTCACCAGGGTCTTGGTATTCAGCTCCTATTTCTTAATGTTCACTGAAAAAAAAAATCCGGATTTCCTTGTATTCACCTCCTCTTTTCCCCAGGCATCTCCCTT
>NW_007728329.1:18325-25986 GCF_000696425.1 Galeopterus variegatus
GGAAATTTCTAACTTGCAATCTTGCAAGATTGATGAAAACTTTACACTCAACCTTCTTTGCCATGTTGTCCTTGTTTCTTCTATTTGAGGGGAATATTTCAGAGCAGTGAACGTGTGAAGTGTATGCGTGACTTATTTGTGTAATGGATTTTTATTCAAACATTGTAAAATCCAAGCTCCTTTTTATACCCCCCAATCCCTGTCATAAACGGCCTCCTGGTAACATCCACTGTCCCTTCCTTGTTGCCTCACCTGTCGCTCATTGCGTTCTAGACAGGACTGGACTTTCTGTTAATCAAACCACTACAACAATATCCAATAAATACTTGCTGAGTGGGCTGGCTTCCTAGGAAGGGCTCACCGGGAATTCCTCACCCCTCCCAGGGACTCTGCTGGTCTAAAGAAGTTCTTTTATTTTCTTGACTCAATCAAAGAGGAAATCGATTACTCTCTGGGCTGCCAATTCTATGAGCCCTTGTCATCCGTCACATAATACGAGTATTTGTGCACCAGGAGAGTTTCAGTGAGGCCCGTTGAGTTATCTCTGTTCACTTACAGAATCTTAATGTAATGTCTGTATATCATGGGGATTTTTAAAGAAAACAAGAGGAGACATAGGGAACAACCCAACCCAGGCCATAGGCTGTGGACAATAGTTTAACAGTGAAAATATAACAGTAAACATGCAAGCATCACTCAAGGAAATTATTACTCCCTCCTAACCAGTGTTTGGTCATTAGGCAGGTGTTCCTGTGGCAGAGTCTGTGCCCTGTGCTTGGTCCAGAGACCCTCATCACCTGAGGTTTTTTTTTTTAATTATTATTTTGGTCTGAGGTGGGACAATACCTGGATAATAATGTAAATTACTCTCCCAGAGTAAGTGCCTAAGTACAGTGGCATTACCCAGTTTTACACCTACTGAAATCTAAACAATAATCAGTTCTACCTCTGAAGTATGTGCTTTTTGGTGCATTTACTATTCTACCTCTAAAGTATGTGCTTTTTGTTACATCTATTATTTAGGCTACATTAATCATAGAACCTAAGAACCTTAGAGGTGACCAAAATCAGATTAAGTTTCTGACCTCCTGCCTAAAAACCCTAGTGGGAGACTGAAACTAGATCAACATATTACCAATCTCCAGAGTGTGTCTGAGGACCCAGATGACCACAGTGTTGTTATCATATTCAGGTTGGTCCTGTAACTGCACGACCCACAACAGCTGTTCCACCACCTCAGTGAGAAATCAACTCAATATCAAAATTAAATATGAGGGACCAGATGCCTTTCACAGCTCTTCTGCAAGATAATCAGCTAAGGAAATGTTCCAGATTAAATGAATATTTAGTAAATATTTAATAAAATAATATGGGGTATTGGGGTAAATTGACAAAATTTAAACACAAAACNTTACAGAATCTTAATGTAATGTCTGTATATCATGGGGATTTTTAAAGAAAACAAGAGGAGAGATAGGGAACAACCCAACCCAGGCCATAGGCTGTGGACAATAGTTTAACAGTGAAAATATAACAGTAAACATGCAAGCATCACTCAAGGAAATTATCACTCCCTCCCAACCAGTGTTTGGTCATTAGGCAGGTGTTCCTGTGGCAGAGTCTGTGCCCTGTGCTTGGTCCAGAGACCCTCATCACCTGAGTTTTTTTTTTTTTTAATTATTATTTTGGTCTGAGGTGGGACAATACCTGGATAATAATGTAAATTACTCTCCCAGAGTAAGTGCCCAAGTACAGTGGCATTACCCAGTTTTACACCTACTGAAATCTAAACAATAATCAGTTCTACCTCTGAAGTATGTGCTTTTTGGTGCATTTACTATTCTACCTCTAAAGTATGTGCTTTTTGTTTAGGCTACATTAATCATGGAACCTAAGAACTTTAGAGGTGACCAAAATCAGATTAAGTTTCTGACCTCCTGCCTAAAAACCCTAGTGGGAGACTGAAACTAGATCAACATATTACCAATCTCCAGAGTGTGTCTGAGGACCCAGATGACCACAGTGTTGTTATCATATTCAGGTTGGTCCTGTAACTGCACGACCCACAACACCTGCTCCACCAGCTCAGTGAGAAATCAACTCAATATCAAAATTAAATGTGAGGGACCAGATGCCTTTGACAGCTCGTCTGCAAGATAATCAGCTAAGGAAATGTTCCAGATTAAATGAATATTTAATAAATATTTAATAAAATAATATGGGGTATTGGGGTAAATTGACAAAATTTAAACACAAAACGAGGATTAGATAATAGTATTGCTTCAAGGTCAAATTTCTTGATTTTGATCAGGATGTCTTTGTCCTTCTTAAGAAACATACATTAAAATATTTAGGAGTAAAAGATCATGGTAAGTCTTTTACTCCTAAATATTTCAAGTGGTCAAGAGAGAGAGACAGAAAAGAGAAAGCAAGCAAATGGAGAGAAATGTAAGCTATTGATGACTCTAAATAAAATGTATAAAGGAATTCTGTGTACAAATTTTGCAAGTATTCTGTCAGCTTAAAATAATGTTAAAATAACGATTTTCTAAAAAATTAAATGTCTGCACATATCAACATTTATCAGCATGGAAAAAGTGGCTCCTGAGTAATAGACTATAAAATCGGGTAATGAGTGTACACACTGAAAATATAAAGAGATGAGTTGCCGTCTTTGAAGGAAGATATTTGCTATAAATCAAATGATGAATACATAAATATTAAACAGACTACAGAAACCAATAAATATGAGGTTACAAAATCGCAATAAACATGAGTTATTTCTACTGCGTTTGTTTTAATCTCCAGTTGTCAGTTTTATGAGGTTCAGTACCCAATGTGTTTTCAATTAATTCAACATAGAAGATTCATTCGTGGTATGTTTACAAGTTGTTTAAGACTTTGGCAATCTTCTGGATTGTTTTACCTTCTGAAAGGAAAGAGCAAGAAAACACAATTTTTTTTCTATCTGGCTTACTTGACTGTTTCCTTCTTTTAGATGGACATTTGCCTGTAAAAGATTTTCTTTTGATTTTAAAAAAACATGTGTTGGAAGAGGACAAATGCCTACATAAGAAATGAACAAAATGGTGAAATAGAGTATTGGTTTGGTGAAATCAAAAAATGTGAATTATAGTTTCTCAGTTTTTACAAACCCAGTTTCTATACTCATCTTTTCCAATGAATAGAGGTTTGTGGACCACATAGTTTTCACAACATGAATATCCACTTGAAAGAAAAACATTAAAAAGTTAGAAAGTGACTTTGTCAAAGTTTTTTTCTCTAGCTCTCCACCCAATGATTTCCTAGCCATGGATCGTGTTTTGCGGATTGTCTTTTAATCTTGTGGTTCCCGTTCCTCCTCTTTGGCTGTTTTATTAATCATTTATCCCCATACCATGTGGCTGTGGATTAAAAAGATTAATTTAAATTCAAATCCTTTGTCTTTGCCTTTGCTAGGGTATCTTGGGAAAGTTTCGTGATGTTGCCGCATCTACCCATGAGTTCCATTGCTGTTTCCTGACTTTCTCATGAATAATTTAACTTTTTGCTAGAAGATTTTCCTCTGCCAGGACACTTTTCAATTTCCCATGCCCTCAGGATTCAGATTTAATGTTGAGATGCTTCAGTATGAACACGGCAATCAAATTGCCTCCCAGGTTGGAATAGGACGGCTCTTACATGGCTGCTCCAATTCAAGAGTCATAAAAGAATAAATAAACAATAAATTGTTTTGTAATGCCTAGAGTATAAAACAGCCAGTGGAAATGGGAAATAGTTTTTATCACACCAAACTCTAAGCAAAAGAACTCCTGCAGTTTAAAGAATGTGATTCTGGAGATAAAAGTTTCTCCTGAAATTTTCCTCAATCTACTTTATAATAACTTAGATATCAGATTAACAGGTCTTAAACTTCCTTGGGGGAAAATATCATAACACAAATTTAAATGATTCTTAGTATTTTGTAAATTGAGTCTTACCTTGTCTCTACTGGCATGCATTATCTAGTGTCCTGCCTACATTAATGAAATAAATCAGACCTTTCAGACAGGCAGTTGTCAATCAAGAGCTTATCAGGTGGAAGTGACTCTGAGTTGAGCTCTGAGAGAAATGCATATGGGCAGCCAACTTTGTCTTAAAATGTCCTGATTCTTGTCTTTTAGGAGGTCCATCTCCCTTTGCTGCCATGAAATGTCCCTTTGTCCTTGTAAGAAACATGACTTCTTTGCTCCAATTAACTTGAGTTAGGTTCTGATATTCACATCCTTGATTGAGGTGGTTCAAAAATTCCATTCACAAAGCCTGGCTGTGAGACCTCTGAAGGATCATGGTTTATATTGGAGCAGGTAAATCCTCCCTACCTGTGAACATGAATATGCCTTCACCCAGCTTGATTAATGCTGTCAACATGATCAGGCCATTAAAGCCTGCCCACCTGTCCCCAGTAATCCCTTGCTTCCAAGCCTTTGCTTAGACTGTCTCTGCCATGTGGAACATATGAAACCCTCCCATCTCTCCCCCTACTACCACCACAACCGTACCCTATTTCACATGTTCCAACCTGGTCTCTTATTGGGGGTCCCTGCTGAATGTTTATACCCTAAAGCCTTATTTAATTCCCTCCACGAGGAAGTCATCTTTTCCTCTTCCAAACTCTCATAGATATTTATCTGTCATTCTTTACAGCATATATCCCACACTCATTTGAGTTACAGCGAGTCACAGGTCTGTTCTACATTCCCTTGATATGCACTAAATCCTCTAGCAATGGGCTTACTTAATGGACGTAATGAATTGTAGTTTTGTGACATGGATAAATGGATGTTGTTCATTGTTGTTTGAGTTCCTCTTGGTCCTGTGGATACCCCAGTTCTGTACAGAATGTATGAGTTAATCTTACAGCCTTTGTAGGAGTCAACTTTTGTTTGAATATCTGCTCTGCACAAAACCATTCCCAACCACATGTGCACACAAAAACACGCGTACACGCTCCTGAGAACTCCATCTCCAACCCTCAACGTACTGTGCTGTGTCCAGCAAACATGCTAGCACTGGAGATATCACCCTCTGGACATACAATTGTAGCAAGGGTGGAACGATGCTAGCTGGACACATACAAACATGTTTTTCTGTATCAAGAATTTAGAATTCAGATTTAGAAACACTGTTCATTTGAAGAAAGGTCTTGAAAAGCCAACTGGGATAAAACAGCCATGCTTCCAAGTGCATTCAGAATTAGAAAAAGCAAGACAGGGAAAGATGATTTTCAAAAAAAAAAAATTAAAAGCATGACTTTTACACAGATAAAAAAATGAACACACGTTAAAGATTTTAGTCTACTCATTAATCAAGGAGACAACCAGACATATTATAACTGGTTCAAACGGGAAAATGCACAAATTCATAGAGAGCAAAGGAATTAAATTGCAAATGGAGGCAAAAGTGCTGGATTTTTTTTTTCTGAGAAGCAGTTGAAACTCTATTGAACAAGACAGTATTTGCATATATCGTTACCTCCAATTTACAAAGAATTAGAAAATAGCTCAGACAATGAGCCAAGCTAGATTCAGTCTAGAGAAGTGCATAAGAGCCAATTCAGTTTTTCACTGAAGTACAATTTTTTTTTCTACAGTGCCCTGGGGTGAGAGGAAGAGAAAGTTAATACCTGTTTTCTAATATCTTTGCAGCACCTTGCTCCAGCCTCAGGAGGCCCACATCCTCCCCAGGGTTTCCGAAGGATGTTGCAGCATTCTTGTAATAAATGCTGTTCACTTTGTTGAGCTCATGTAAGAAGTTTTCTGTGGTTTGCAAACAAAAGTGTTGATAGAACTTGGATGTGTTGTCCCCACCAAAACTCATGTGGAAATCTGAGGCCCAATGTGGCAGTGCTGGAAGCTGTTTGAGTCATGGGGGCAGATCCCTCATGAATGGATTAGTGCTCTCCCTGGGAGAGGAGGGGTAGAGAGTGAGGTCTCGCTCTATTAGTTCCTGTGAGAGCTGATTGTTTAAAAGACCCCAGCTCCACCCCCCCCTTTCTTCCTCTCTCCATGTGATCTGCTTGTACCCACCGGCTGCCTGACACTTTCTGCCATGAGTAGAAGCAACCTGAGGCCCATGCCAGATGCAGCCGTCCCAGAATCATAAGCCAAATAAACCTCTCTTCTTTATAAATTACCCAGTCTCAGGTATTTCTGTTATAGCAACACAAATGGACTAATTTAAGTGCTTTTGATAAGATAACATTCATTTCTTCAGAAGCAAAACAAAACAAACAAAAACCCACCAAAGTTTGCTAAGAGGACTCTCTGGATCCTTAGTTGACTTTCCTTTCCAGTACAGGGTTTCCGTAGTGTTTGGGTCAAATCAAGTCCTAGGGCACCCTGGATAGAGACACTGACATAATTTCACGTACATCCAGGATGCCTTGATGTTGGTCTGTGGTTCAGAAAAACATAAAATAAAATAAATAATAAAAAGAAGGCAATGGACTTAGATAATGGTACTTGGAACAAGTGATAAGGGTCACCCCACCAAAGTCATTACAGAGGATGGGCTTATTCTTTTGAAAAGCAGATGGTTTGGTAACCCACAACCAGCATTTTTACTTCACAGCCGTGGACCGAAGAGAATAGATGGTCCTTTTAGACTGTGCCCACATGCCCTACCTCATCTGAATGCCCACCCCACCAATCCTATCCTTTTGGATTTCTCTTTCTGGACCCAGAAGACATCAGAGTTTCCGAGTTCTGCCTTTAACCCCCACCCCAGGGTCTGGACATTGAAAGACCCTCACTCCATTACTGGTCACCTCCTGGGACACACGCTGCCGTAGTAGAGTTATGGTTCCCCTTCAGGCTGCAATGAACATTCTTTTGGGTTTCATTTCATGTGACCTGACCCCGCACCTGCATGGAAACTTTGTCACCATTGTTAGGGTCCCCAAAGATTGCCCTGCTCAGTGCACAAATGCATGATGTCCAACAAACTCCCACGTTGTTGTAGTTCCTAAACTGTCATTCCGGCTCAATCTTTTCATCCAACTCACTGATGCTCGGTGGAAAAAAAACATAGCATCATTTAAATGCATTTTGACCATACCACATAAATAGATTTTTTACCTAAGTACCAGGTAAAATGCTACTTCTCACCCTAGTGCCTAGAAAACACGTTCTTTTAAACATATATTTAAAATTTTAAACATCTGCTTATTTCATTTTGCTTTATAGCATCTTAGTTTCTCATTTCTTATTAATTATTCAGTTCCTTTTGGAGAATGATTTAGCTACCTTTATTCTTTTCTCATGGTCATGCTTAATAAAAATTAATGACTAAATAGATGAAATAGTCTTTCAATAGGAAAATTATAAATGCGTATGTTGCCCTAATTTATATATCTTCCTCAAAACAATAAAGAGCTCAATTGAAACTCCCTTTTCCAGATTATAGGCTCCATTCTAGGATGGATTATTGTCCTCAATCCATTCAGAACAACACTTTCAGTATTTCCTTGGTTCAGTCCTTGAGGGCACAGAAAAGTGACAGAAACTCACTTTTTTTCTCCCTTGTCCACACTGATTTAATCTCAGATCTACCATTGACCTCTGATCCACTTAGTTCATTGAATATAGAAACATAATCACCCTCCTGTAAATGCAACACAA
>NW_007728329.1:26016-35186 GCF_000696425.1 Galeopterus variegatus
TTTAAAATTTTAAACATCTGCTTATTTCATTTTGCTTTATAGCATCTTAGTTTCTCATTTCTTATTAATTATTCAGTTCCTTTTGGAGAATGATTTAGCTACCTTTATTCTTTTCTCATGGTCATGCTTAATAAAAATTAATGACTAAATAGATGAAATAGTCTTTCAATAGGAAAATTATAAATGCGTATGTTGCCCTAATTTATATATCTTCCTCAAAACAATAAAGAGCTCAATTGAAACTCCCTTTTCCAGATTATAGGCTCCATTCTAGGATGGATTATTGTCCTCAATCCATTCAGAACAACACTTTCAGTATTTCCTTGGTTCAGTCCTTGAGGGCACAGAAAAGTGACAGAAACTCACTTTTTTCTCCCTTGTCCACACTGATTTAATCTCAGACCTACCATTGAACTCTGATCCACTTAGTTCATTGAATATAGAAACATAATCACCCTCCTGTAAATGCAACACAATCTCCCTTGTCCACACTGATTTAATCTCAGATCTACCATTGACCTCTGATCCACTTAGTTCATTGAATATAGAAACATAATCACCCTCCTGTAAATGCAACACAACAGAGTATGGATTTCCTGAAAATATTGTGTTTACATAAAATACAACTTCTCATTTTTCTATGTAGTGTGAAATCAATAATTATAAAGTCCCATGGTCGTGTAAGTGTGGTGGGCCAGTTAACACACCTCAGGAATTCCAGACAGAAGCTTGAAATCTAGAAACTTAGCTAAGTTCTTTGCCTAAGGCTGGCATTGACTATTTAACTTTGAAAAGTCATTTCAGCTTTTGTCTATTTCTTTATCTTTGAATTGGGGGTGATCAAAACACAACCACTCCCTGCTCACATGTGGAAAAGAATAACAAACCAAAGCAACCCAAATATTTGAGTGTTTATGACTGCCAAGGGTCATAAAATCTATAACTTTCTTATGGGCTCTTTTGGGAGGTGAGTGGATTTGCATTCTGAGCAGGAGGAACATTCAGTCCAAGTGTTGGCTGCTCTGAAACCAGGGGACAGACCCCCAATTTCCCCTAGCTGTTCCTTTGACCCCAATCAAAATAGGTCTCAGCTGGGGGAAAGGGAAAGAGCAAAGGAAAAACCGTGAGAAACTAGAGTTAGTTAAACTCATACTTTCCTCAGGGTAAACATAGTGTAAAGATCACAAGACATTTGTGCCTTACTTTTTTCCTTAGGATAATGACTATAGATAACATTGCTCATGTCAGCTCTGAAATGTTTTCCAAACCACCTGTAATCCCAAGACTGTTTTTGAGCACCAGACTTGGAGAAACAATGAAAAACATCTCTCAAGATGCCAAAAATAATTACACTGACCTCACCCCTGACCAATCAGACACTCTCATGATTCCTGAGGACCCCTGCTCAAATTCCTCTCTTATAAGTATCTGTGATTTTAAGCTGTCTGGGAGTTCAAGATCTTGAGCTCCTTTAACTGTCTTGATTTCCTTGGCTGGCCATTCAATAAATATGGTTCTTCAGCACCACAAAATTCAGTTTGAGAGGCTGTTTAGTCATTTGGTATGGCAGATGACGGACCCCACCTTGGTTCAGTAAGAGCTCCTTGTTAGAAATTACTATGCAGACCGGGTAAGCTGTTAGGTGTTTGAATGTATAGGGTACAATTTCAGCTGGGAATAGGTTCATTTCTTGGTTAATAGAAATGGAAAGAAGAAATTGGCAAGGAAAGCAGAAATGTTTTTTCACTTGAAGTGGAAGAAAAAAACGTGTCAGGTCTATGTTGGTCAAAATGAATAAAAATGTGATGCAAAAGACAAGTGTTACTTATGTATCTTGAATATCTACCTTCAGAGGCACGGCTCAGGAGGCCTCTGATAAACTGCCCTGACTTGTAGTTAAAGCCCCACCAGCTACTTCTCTCTGCCTATTCCTGATTAATCACTCTACCCCCCACTAAACTCCTCAGGTAGCTGAAAGATGCAGGTGACGTTTATAACTCCACGATTGGTTCTCTCTATTCTCTTTGAATAGAATACTCTCATCACCCTCCACTGTCAGACAAAACCCAGCTGAACTATAATTCACTCCCCTGATATAATTGGAAATCACATCCCTGACCCATCAAACACAGTGTCCAACCCGGACAAAATGACTATTATTATGTTGCTTGCCACTTTATAGAACTATCCTTCATTGTGCCTTATGATCTCCAAAGAGTAGGGAATTGTCTCATTCATTTTTATGCTCCCAAGTTCCAGCACAATACCCGGAACACAGTAGGTGCTCAATTAATACACATGGGAGGAAGAAAGGAGGAAGGGACAGACTGATCAGGGTGAGGCTCATGAGAAATTAATTGCATGTGTATTCTTTTTACTATCAATTCCATTTACTTTTATTATAACTAGGTTTTGTTTTATCCGAGCTTATCCTGCTAGATATGTAGTGATTCCCTTTCAGCAATTTAGCCATTTTCTAATGCCATATAGCTTTTCCAGCTTTTGTTTCTTCCCAGTTTATTTTTCTGTGTCCATATTTTATTGCATCATTGATGGATCTAAGACATGACCGGTGCCATCTTGGACACAGTCACATCATCTTGGACACAACTGGCATCATCCCGGATGCAACCGGCACCATATTAAGTATAAAAAAAAATGGCTGC
This sequence comes from Galeopterus variegatus, assembly GCF_000696425.1. Taxonomy (NCBI): domain Eukaryota; kingdom Metazoa; phylum Chordata; class Mammalia; order Dermoptera; family Cynocephalidae; genus Galeopterus; species Galeopterus variegatus. Next base: position 28,683 of record NW_007728329.1, read on the forward strand.
CAGTCTTTACCCTACCTCGTGGTTTTCTTAGACAAAGAAACTCTTCTATTCCCACCTAGAGGTACCTCCCATCTTGATTACATCAGCCCTACCCACCACACCAGCTCCAATCATTGGCTTTATCCTACATACCAGGATCCTGTCTCCCTCTCCACCTGCATTTTTCATACCCACCAACCCATATAAGCCCACACATTCCCTTTAGCTGCTGCTGCATGCCATTTTGAGTACAGCCCAGAAGATTTTTCTTCCTTTAATAAAGCCTGAATGGTACCCAGTGTTTTGGCTCACTTTCTTTCATTTTGGTGCCGAAACCTGGGAAGGGTCCTGGCCAGACCATCGGATGATCCCCTCTCTTGGGTTGATTGCCTCCCAGCTGCTCTTCCTGGGCCTGCCGAAGCTAGGTACACTTGGGACTCTCTCTCCTTTTGCCATTTCAGACCAATGCATCCAACATTGGCCTCAATTCAAGGTGAGTTGGTGGGTCAGTCCTGTCTTGTCTCAGGTTCCCCTGACTTGCTCTCTCTCTCATTCTTGAAGGCCAGACACCTGGCCGAGGGAAACTTTCTTGTGCCCCCCAGCTATTGGAGTAGGCTCCATTAGCTAGTCAGTGGCTTCTTGCTCAAAAAGATGTACACCAGGGAGGATGCTCCTTGACAGCATTCTCCTTGTACCAGGACTGCCTGTTCCCTCTCCCACCCTCTAAATGGGATCCTCACAATCCAAACCTAAACATCTCATTTTCTACTGTACTCCAGGCTCTACGCATCCAGGCCATCTCCTGGACAATTTCTTTGCCTCCAGGGAGACTTTAAAACTCAAACACCTAGTTACAATGGATCCTAGTGGCCACAAGATGGCACTTGATTTAGATACTCACCAAAAGGGCAAAAAACTGGAGAGATTCCTTTATGTTTGAGCCTTCTCCTATCTCTGACCATGTTCTTCTCTCTTTCAAAACTGTCCTATGTCTCAAATTCTCCTAACTCATGTCAGACCTCCCCTTCTGGACTAAGATTAATCTTTTGATCTGTCAGACTACCCTGATCCCTGTATGGGCCACCTCAACTACCTCCGTAAGCTCCAAATCCTTCACCAGCCCCTCCACCATTTACCTCTCTTCCCTTTACCTGGTCTCAAGATCCTCATCCTCAGCCACTCAACCACTCTCCTTCTCCCCCTTCATCAGGTAACAACCTGCCTCAGCTCTGGCTTTTTATAACTCTTTCATGAAGTGGCTGGGATGGAAGTAATTGTCTAAGTCCATGTATAGGGAGCAGGTCTAGATGGCAGCTCAGGAACATTCTCAAAATAATAGGTGGCCTGTGGGAGCCATTGCTGTTCCTTGCATTGACCCACATTGGGACCACCAGGCCAGCCATGGGGATCAGGATCTCCAGGATAATATGATCACACACCTACTTCACAGCCTTTAGAAGACTACTCACAAGTCAGTCAATTATGACAAGCTTAGAGAAATCACACAGAGATCCACTGAAAATCCCCATGAATTCCTAACCCACCTCTCTGAGGCTTTCCGTGAATACACTCATATAGACCCAAACTCCCCTGCAGGCATGGCCCTCTTTCACTCTCATTTGATTACCCAATCAACCCCTGATATTCAAAAAAACTAAAAAAGAGATCAGGCCAAATACTAGCTCCTGGCTAATGCCATCCGTGGCTCACACACTCCAAAGCCAGCTGTCTCTAGGGACAAGCCACCTGGGAACTGCTTCAAATGCAGTCAACTGGGCCACTCAGCATGGGCTTGTCATAACCTGTCCTCACTGCAAACGGCCAGGTCACTGGGGGGATTGACTGTGCCACTCTCCAGAGAGGGAGTGGCCCAGTCCCCAACCCACAGCCTTTGGCTTCACAGGCATCTCTACCAGAGCTTCTAGGCTTTGCCCAGGAGGAGGACTGATGATGTCCAGGGCCTGAGGTCCCCATGGAAATCACCACACATGAGCCCAGGCTAACTCTCCTTGTAGCAGGTAAGCCAATCTCTTTTGTCATTGATACAGGGGCCATTTACTCTACCCTTCCTAAATATGCAGGACCAACAACCCTGTCCTCTATTGCAATAGTAGGGGTCACGGGATCAGAATACCACCCACGGGTCACTCAACCCCTTTCCTGCACCCTGCAACACAACCAATTCACACATACATTTTTAATAACGCCTCAATGCCCAACCCCCTTGCTGGGATGGGAAATTCTTTTCAAATTCAAAGCTACTGTTACCCTAAACACTTTAACTCCAGCTGCAATACTCCTGTTACAGGCTGCCCCAGACCTGGCTCCTGAGGCTTCCACTCTCCCCTCCCCCTCAGACAAGGTTAATCCCTAGTATGGGAAGCTTCTTCTCCCTCCGTTGCTATGCACCATTCCCCATCCTTGTTAAGTTGTGGAACCCTTCTTTGTTCCCTGATGTCCCACAGTACCCCATCGCTAACAAACACCTAATAGGCTTAAAGCCCATCATGCACAAACTCCTTTCTTCTCATCTCTTACGGTCTACCCACTCGCTTTTTAATACACCCATCCTTCCAGTTATAAAACCTAATGGCTCATACCATTTAGTTCAAGACCTCAGGGCCATTAATGTGGTATTTTACCCATAACCACAATCATTTCTACCCCTATACTCTTCTATTCACAATCCTAACAACAACCTGTTTCTTCTCTGTACTTGACCTCAAAGGTGACCCATCCACACTCTCACTCTGGCAAGTAACAAACGAGTCAATATATACAGTGACCCTAAGTGTGTTCACCACATCCTACACTCCTGTGTGGCCATATGGAAGGAGAGAGGATACATGACCACTCAGAGAGGGCCCATGAAAAATGGACATTTATCAAGATACTTCTTGAGGCTGCACAAGTCCCAAAGGAGGTTGGGGTTATAAACTGCAGAAGAAATCAAACTTTCAATGACCCCATAGCCCAGAGAAACAAACTGGTGGATCTAACTGCAAAACAGGCTGCTCAGTCATCAGCCCCCCACTCTTCTTCTCCTGCTCAGTCCTTCTCATGGCCCCAAACCCTTACCCCAATACATGCCCCAAGAAATACAGCTCCTCCAAAAGTTGGGGGCATGAAGGAAGGACAACTGGTATACTCTCTCCAGTTGCTATGTCCTCCCTACCACACAGCTGAGCAAATCCTTTCAGATTTCCATAATTCGATTCATATAGGCTATGAACCCCTACTATGGCTTCTTCAGCCCTCATATTACTCTCCCCACATGGCCAAGTTACTAAAACAAATCACTCAAAATTGTCCTTTGTGTACTAATTGCTCCAGCCCTTTCCCACCCACCAGGCCATAGGGTACACTTCTGGCCAGGATTGGCAAATTGACTTTACTCATATGCCTCCCCACAAAAGGACACGCTATCATCTAACATTAGCAGACACCTTTTCAAGATGAGTTGTGGTTTTTCCAAGCACTTCAGAGGACGCTACAGCAGCAACGTATGCTCTCACCTCAAAAATCATCCCTCATTTCGGCTTGCCCCAATCACGTCATAAAAACACACCTCACCAAGCTGTCCATGGAACTTCACATCCCTTGGACCCAACTTTGTCCTCTAGCACTCACTCATCTATGGGCTGCCCCCTGCAAGCACACAGGCCTCAGCATCCTCAAACTTATGTATGGTAGACCCTTCACCCTCACGTCTCTTTTTTCCAGCTCATCGCCTTTAGGCCAGCATCTCCCTACTCTTTCACTCATTAGGGATCTTCTTCAGGAATAGGCCAACCTTCTATTACCTCATCCTTTCCCTGCCACCCCCTCAGACTTTAAACTGAGCCCGGAACAGCAAGTGTATATTAAAACTGGAATCCCAAAGCTCCTCTCGCCATGTTGGGAAGAGCCTTATACGGTACTTCTCACCACCCCCGTGGTGGTAAAAGTACTAGGAAAAGCCCCTTGGTATCACGTATCCTTGGTAAAACTAGCACCTGAGACTTTACCTAAAAAATCTGTTAACACCAAGCCAGAGGGGTCCCTCTGCTCAACCCCTAACCTAACATCTCCTTACACTTCATCCATTTTAGGACCTATAAAATTAAAAATTTCCAGGACCTCCACTCTTCCCTCAATTCCAGAAGAAAAATAATCTTTCCTCCTGGCAATCATCCTCTCGCTTTTACAGGCCTACCTCACATCACTCATACAAGAGCCACTCCGAGACTGATCCCAACCTACTATTGACTGTTTCACATCATTTATTCAGGATCTAATCTGAGACAGATCCCAGCCTGCCACCTTTGATGTGGACAACTTCCTCGAGTGGGTGACTGAGCTAGCTTGGCAGGGTGCCCTTTGCAATTACACCCCTTGTGAATTCACTTTACTCCTTTTTTCTACTATGTGTTCTCTTAGCCCCTCAGCCCTTATGCTATTCCTCTTCCTGTTTCTGTGGTTCTGGCCATTGACATATTTCTGCTTCACTGTGCACACAGTGCATTTCCCAGGTCACTGTCTTTGGGTCTGGATGGACAGTTGGCTCACAGGCACTGGCTACATTCAGGGGTGGTACTACCCAGAGTAGGTTCACAGCTATTACACATCTTCAAGCTCCCTGTTATGATAGGTCCAAAGCCACATCTTGTTCCCACGAGAAAAGGAAGTACTGGATGGTTCTTTCCAAGGCAAATTCTGCTGGAGCCCAGTGCCCTCCAAGAGGCAAATATGTATGCTTCACTGAGACCATGCACCTAGGTTATAGCAATGGGGGAGGACTCTAGGATGAAACACATCAAAAACAAGTTAAACACATTATTAAAAACCTTACTCCCACCCAGCCAAGCCAACATCCTCTCCAGCTCCCTTGACCTCAACATCCATCCCTGTTGCTTTGTCCCCCATGGATTTGTCACGTTTCTTCCTCTGGGTGACAGAGCTGCAAAAGATTACTCAAAGCCCATCTCGTCTGAGCAGTGAGAGACCCCAAAGTGGTTAATCTCCCAGAGCCCTCAAGAGAGAGGCATTCCTTCCATTTGGGAAATTAACCACAAATTGGGGTTCTCTTCCCACATTTATTCTCCAGACCAGGAAGTTACAGGAAGAGAACATAGGTGGGGTTATAGTTTAATAATATAGGCTGATAACATTCAGTAAAACAAGCAAAGTGACATTCCATAAGGCAATTTAAATGATCTACCAACAAAAAAACTTGATCTTAGCAAACTTTCCATCTCCCTACAACAGCCTCCCAGTATCTTTACATATCAATTAGTAACTTGTGTGTCTCTGAACCAGCAGCTTTGCTGTGTTATGATTCTTATCTTGCAACAGAGACTCAATGCCCTGGGGGAAATTTCCTGTCCTTTTCCAGGTCAATATTTGAAACTGTAAGGCTTTGGAAAACCAGGCCCTGTGAGGAACATTTGCTTTATGAATCCTCTACACCTCTGTACACTCCTACAAGCCAGGTACCTCTGTTTGGGTAAAAGATGGAATGTAAAACCCCCATGGAGGGGCCCTGTTACTGCCCTGTCAGTAAAAGTAGCTACTGCAGTACTGAACTCAAAGTAGCTTCCCCTACTGTAGTCAAAGTAACTGAGTAGACTCAAATCAGCCATGACCTCTTGGGGCTGCACCTCACCCCACTTCACACTACAAGTTAACTCTCCAGAAAAAAGGACCAGAAACCACCATGGAGACCCCGGATGACAACAGCCTTGCTCTAGTCATTTTAGGGGCTGACTGGTATACTCACAGCAGAAGCTTGAGGATCCCCAGACAAAGACAAAAAAACTAGCTTATGTCCCAATACAAAAGCAGTCTGTCTAAAACCCAAAAAGCCTCATCAGAGGCTGGTTTAACATGTCTAAAGGGTTCAGAACCCTTATTATTATAGTTCTTATAGATACCTGTCTCATCCTCCCTTGCCTGCTGCCTCTGGTAATACACACAGTCACATCCTCCATGGAGGTCACAATAAAACAAAAGCAAAAACAAAAAATCACAGCCAAAATGTTCTCACTATGACAGCACCAGCCCCTAAACCAAAAGCCAGCTAAAGGTGATTGTGTTTGACTAGGCCATCTAAGGCCTTGGTCATGGATCAAAGGGGGGAATGAGGCATTTGTACTTACCCATCTTTGTCCTGCCCGGCTGTGGCAATTAGGCACCCATGCTGTGCCATGCTATGCTGTAACTGAGACTCCTTCCTGGATATCATACAGACCCAGCTGCGGCTGCACCCCCCCCTCCACACTGTGGTTAACACGCACTACTGAAACAGAATTTTTCAGCCTGCTTCTCACCCACTGTACTTTTCCACCCTGAGACAAAGTCATAACCACATAAGATTATAAGATCACCCCCCTTGCCCAGTTACAAAAACCTGGAAATGCTATAATATAAAAATAACAGCCCCATTGCATTTGGGGCTAAACCTTTGGACAAGAGTCCACTGAGCCAAATGCCAGTATATCAACAAACTCTGTTTCCTGTCTTAAGCCTTGGTGTTTCCTGCCTCTC
>NW_007728329.1:35196-40443 GCF_000696425.1 Galeopterus variegatus
CGGCCGGTCTGTATGTGGGATCCGAACCCTCAGCGGGAGCGCTGCCGTGCTTCCCAAGCGGTGCACTGTAGCAGTGCGCCACTGGGCTGGCCCATACCACCTAATTGTTTTACCCACCAACAAAAATCTTTTATTTTTTTCCATATCTTTGCCCATCTGCAGCAGGAAGTAGCTTCAGAAGAATGAGAACTTTGCCCCTTTTCCCTTCTTCTTTATACTTAAAAGGCAGGAATGATGGATCTAAGACGTGACCGGTGCCATCTTGGATGCAGCCGCGTCATCTTGGATGCAACTGGTGTCATCCTGCACGTGACCGGTGCCATCTTGGATGCAGCCGCGTCATCTTGGATGCAACTGGTGTCATCCTGCACGTGACCGGTGCCATATCGAGTACAAAATGCCCACCAGTCTTTACCCTACCTTGTGGTTTTCTTAGACAAAGAAACTCTTCTGTTCCTGCCTACTCCCATCTTGATTATGTCAGCCCTACCCACCACACCAGCACCAATCGTTGCCTTATCCTACCCACCTGCACCCCTCCCCCTCTCCACCTGCATTTTTCATGCCCACCAACCCATATAAGCCCATGCACTCCCTTTAGCACCTGATGCACACCATTTTGGGCACAGCCCGGCAGATTTTTCTTCCTTTAATAAACCTTGAATGGTACCCAGCATTTCTGCTCACTTTCTTTCAATCATAATCTAGACTAAATTTCCTCGTTTCCATTTTCTCAGGAATAAAATTGAGATCCCATTTATCCATAATGATCCAAGTTTTACTGTTTTGTTTTCTATATCTGTGTTGTTCAGCCTTTTCATTTTTTCCTGGGAATTCGGAGTGGCCATGTCATGTGATCTCAAAAACAAATCATTCCTGCAACGAAGTGCTGCAGGTATATGCCCTGTCCATGCCAGACACAGGCATCTCCTCTTGTGCTTCTAGAATACCATCTCCTGCTGACTGCTGGAAACCACCCCAAGGACCCAGAACACAAGTGGTTCCTGCTCCATGGAGTGGACTGAAGCCCAGAGGATCAGGAAGATGGGAGAAGGGGCTTCCTATCTTTGTGTAAAATATGGTCATGGGATTCCAACATTTCTTTGCTTGTGTCCTGATGCTTGACAAATATTAGTGCTTCTTTTGTATTTTACAGTCATTGGGCACTTAATACATTCCAGGAACTAGGCAAAATGCCCAAAGAACTTGAATATCCCTTTATTTAACCTTCACTATTTTCACTGGGGCCAGTTAATATCCTCCAGATACTGTCTCTTTCTAAGATTAGCCCTGTGTGTCCTGGAGTTGGGCTGGAAACAAGTTTTGGATATGAGTCACTCAAAGTAGATGCTTCTCTCCTACAATCAACGTTAAATAATAGGGTAAGTGCTTTTCCTAGGCATCTTCTCTTGTTAGACTGTGTTTGTTCACCAGAAGTCTTTTAGCACAACCCAATAGAATGAATGTTGAGCCCACTACCCTGGCTGACCAGATGTATCTGGAAATGCCTGGAATGCAGGGATGTCTGATATGGCAGTCTTCAGAATGAAGACCCGAAGATATAGGGAAAACTGTCCATTTTCATGCATTAAGTTCTGTGAGCAGGCACAGCTATGTAGAACTGTGATTAGACAAGAAAGGCATGATATAATGCTAACTTTAGACCCAGTAGGGAAACCTAGCAAGGCTTGTCTGCTGAGATTCTTCCGGGTCTTTCTGTGTAGTATTCATTCTTCCAGAGTATGGGGCAGGACCCTTTCTGGAATGGGGGTCTACCATCAGTTGATCTGCCATCACACAAGGTAGGTCAGGGAATTTCTTTATGGCTACCTCCAAGACAGAAAGACAGGGGAAAAGATGAGAGTATGCCTATGACCCAACTTTGGGAAGAAGGATTCTAGTTTCTATGGCTTGCCTTGGCGGAAAATAAGGCTGAAAGACAAGAGGGCAGGAGATGGCCAGAGGAAAACCTTGCCTTTGAGGCTGCTTGTGAGGCCTTCACTTTAAGGTATTACTTTCTGGACCTCAACACTCCTAAACCTCCTAGGCTCAAGAGCACCCCTCTCCCCACAACTTTTTGGATTTCCTTAGGCAGTACTTCTTAGAGCCCTGGGCTTCTGTGAAATACCTCAAGGGTGAAACAAAGCTAGAAGCTGCTTCAAATCCCCTCCCTTAGTAACCCAAGGCTTCTCAACTTTGGCACTATTGACATTTGGGGCTGGAAAACACCTGTTGAGGTTGTTTAGCAGCATACCTGTCCTCCACCCACTGGAAGCCAGTTCCACCACTTCTTCTGGAGTGACAACCAAAAAGTTCTCCAGACATTGCCAAATAGCATCTTTAGAAAAGCTGTGGGTTAGCACCCTCTTCTGAGTATTCACAAGGAACAGTAATTTAATAAAGGCTCTGAAAGGTCCTGTGGTACAAAAGTAAGTCAGGTCAACTGCATTTCCCAAATATACTTAGCTATCTGTCAGAGGGCAGGTAATAACATCTCACAAAGCTAGCCTTGAACAGAAGAAAAGTATAGAACTACTGTTCTAGAGAAGCTTTTTATCAGTCCTATTTTGAGAACACGAAGCATGCACCTGACCAAACTTTAGAACTTGTGAAAATATAGCCCGTAATCAAATGTCTATTAAAAAACCTCTTATTATTTACTTATAAATATTAATGCCTGCCTAATAGACACATCTGTAATGGAGATTTTCATTCTAAAATTACTTTAATTACTCTGTGATTTTTTTGTTATCATTTTTATCTGAAATATATATATATATATGCACACACATACATATGTGGGCATGTAACATATATATCATATATTTTTTTTCTGGCAATATACAGTAGCCCAAATGTAGCATCTTGTTATGCTCTTGTCCTGCAGGTGACATATTATTATTTAAGTTATTTATTCAAATCCATTTTGTACTTGATATTATATATATGTATATGTTATATATTATATGTACTTGATATATATTTTTTATATATGACACACTGAAAAGACCATGAGCATTAAAATCAGCCATGCATCCAACTCTTACTGGTTCCTTTGCAAACACAGTGGCGCTGAAAAAATTATTCAAGGCTTCTGAAGTAAGAATGGTAATATTTAATCCAGAAAATTATTGTCATGCCTTTGGGAGAAAATGTAAAATTTTCTTAGCACTCACAATGCTCATTAAAAATTGACTTATGGGGCCGAGCCCGTGGCGCACTCCCACCACGGGTTCGGATCCTGTATAGGGATGACCGGTGCGCTCACAGTGCTCACTGGCTGAGCACAGTGCAGCCAGTCTCAAAAAAAAGGACAAAAAAAAAAAAAAAAAGTTGACTTATGTCCAAAATCCAACCCCACTGCCTACTCACTAAACAGAAGGAATGCTTCCCTGAGATTTTTACAACCTTGTACTCTTCTAGAAAACAAGTTTTAGTTTTTATTATAAAAGGTACACTTACATGCTTATTGTTAAAATGCAGAGAATATATAAATGTATAAAGAGTAAAAGAAAATTCATTTATTATTTTACTACCCAGAGACAAATCATTGTTTAGAGCTGAATGTGTTTCCTTTCAATCTTTTTTTTTCCACTATATATTTTAGAGACTTCTAATGAAAATATTAGACAGTAGAATATGTTGTCTTTCTTGAGATAAACTCTGACCTTTTATGCTCTCCCAGGATATTGAATGCTCTACTCATTGGCCTGTGGTTTTTCTATAAAGCAGCTGAGGAGGGAAAGACGATTTGCAGGTTTTGGCATTCACTCATACCCTAATGTAGAGGTCAGCAAACTTCTTCTATAAAAAGCCAGATAGTAAATATTTCAGGCTTTGTGGGCCATCTATTGTCTATCACAGCTATTCAACTCTGCTCTTGTACCAGCCAGAGACCATACCCAAATGAATGGGTATTATTGTGTTTCAATAAAACTATATTTACAAAAGTAGATGATGGACACGATTTGGCCCATCTCTACAGTATCAAATGTTCACAAAGAATAAACAAGTACTAAAACTCCAGAAAGGTAATAGTGCTTGTTAGAACAGAAATATAACAGCACTTGCTAGAACAGTTTCTGTTTTGTAAAAAAAAAAGAATTAAAAAAAAAAAAAGTAAAAATCCATCAAAGTATGACTGAATAATCATTTATTAAAACTTTTTATCAGGGGGCCGGCCCGGTGGCGCGCTGGAGAGTGTGCCGCTTGGGAGTGTGGCGGCGCTCCCACCAAGGGTTCGGATCCCATGTGGAGACCGGTTCCCGCTCACTGGCTGAGCGCGGTGCGGGCGCGACACCGAGGGTTGCGATCCCGTTGCCGGTCCCCGGTACGGGCACGACACTGAGGGTTGCGATCCCGTTACCGGTCAGTAAAAAAGACAAAAAAGGAAAAAAAAAATACTTTTTATCAGGGAAAAATATCGCACCTCTGTATTCTTTTCAAATCTGAACTTTGTCAAGTGTTTTTGGACCACACTTCACGGATTGTTGTTTCTTCACAGGCAACCTGTTCACAGGGTATTGATCACACTGTAATCCCTTGGATTCAGCTTTTTCTGGCTGCTTGCCTAGTTATAACCATTTCTGCCACTACATAAATCTCTTCAATAATTGTCCCCAAATTAAGTCCCCTCTGTCTTCTCCGATCAACCAATTTCCCTCCTGCAAACTCCAGATGGGATCAGCCACACGTGGCTGGCAGAATCTGTTCTTAAAAGGACATTTTGTGATTAGGCAATTTTCTTTGAGAATGATTGCTGAGAAAATCATCAACAGTAATATTATTTTCCTCACGAAAGATATATTTGAGATGGAGATGGATTTCTGGTGCCTTTTTTTTTCTTTCTTTTTTTCTAAGTTTTTAATATGCCACAGATTGAATCTTGCTGAGTCTATAGGTAAATGGATTCCAGTTTCCTTTTATCAGTTCCGTGTGCAAACCACTCATTTTCTGTGTGCTTTGTTCTAGCACATTTATCAGGGGAACTGCTGTCCTTGGGTTACTCGTATGACACAGAGAAACCCCAGCAGTTTCTATCTCTTCTCATTCTGCACCTCCATCCTCTCACCCACCCAAACCTCAAATTGTAGCCAAAGTAGCCAATGATTGGATGGAAGCAGATATGAATGTCCAGCTCTCCTTGCCTCCATGCATTAAAATTAATTAAAAATGGCACTTGCAGGTGTGGCTCTGAGAGCTTTAAAAGAAGAGCACATGAGAAGTTCACTCCTGTTTCCACAATCT